>NC_134576.1:72359254-72459254 GCF_050947875.1 Dermacentor variabilis | reverse complement strand
GTTCATCTGCACTTCCTACACCGTTTCGTATTCTTCCGGGAGGTGACGACCCGTGGGAACTCTGCGGTTAAGGTGCAAGTATGTGCGTGCAGGGAAAATATCCCTCTATCCTCGACGGAAGTGTAACAACGACGAATGGAGATGGGTATTTGGCGGCATAGAGGAAGTCGGAAGTTTCGAACTGGCGAAAAGGAAGACCTTGGAATACGTCTTTCAAATTATGGCCGTGAACTGAGAAACCCGCCGCGGCGCACTGCGATGCGGCTGTCCCACTGTGCGAATTTTGTGCCAATAGGCCACGGTCTGCGGTCTCAGCCTTGAGACATGCGATGCTATCAGGAACTGCTCAACGACTTTTGCAACCCTCCATACACAACAGTGTTCAGAGAAGGAAAGAGCTCGTGGTGAGTTCATTGAATAGTTGGCTTCAAAGGCTTGTTTTTTTTTTATGGACTGCTGTTGTGATAAGTACGGGATGTTTTTTTTTCATTTTTCTTTATTTTTAGATGATTTGATTTATAGTACATTGACATTTTACTTTTCTACAAGAAAATTCAGTTTTCCTGCTAGTAATCTTTAATTACAGGTGGATTTCTTTCTTTCTTGCATTCATCGGCAGAAACAATGAAGCGGATCACAGGACTCAAGCTACTTGAAGTGACGAAGGTTCTGCTTAACTTACTGTGGAATGCTTTTTTCGATAACTCACAGCATTATCTTGTCTTCTTTTTATGTATAGGCGGTAATTACAAGGAGGCAAGCGGGGGTGAGTGGTGGGATTGGCGCGTTAAAGATATGTAAACTTAACGAATACGCATTTCTATTTTAAGTGACTATGGAGAATGGTGTAGCGATTAAGTTTTCTGTCATGCTCGATTTCACCTAGAATACAGCGAATTCCAGATTAACAAACCGCTAGATTCCCTGCGCCTTCCGTATGGCAATTTCGTACTTTCAAAGCCTTCAACAGCTTTCCCTTAATTCCTCCTTTCGAACATTTGTGGTTTTTTTTTAAATTATGACGAATAAATAGTTATCGTCATGAAATTTCCCATAGATGAGATCTCAGAAAGGATGAATTGGCATTCAATCTTTGTTTCATGTGCGGGAGGCACATGAAACTCGGGAACATGAAACATGAAACGCATATTCAGGACTCTGAATTGTTTTAACATAGCTGACCTCGATATATGGCTCACTGTTAATCGTGCTGCCCGACGCCAATCATACTTACATTTCCTGCCCTCTGGAAGCCACTCTGCCTTTTCTCGAACACAGTTTCATGCCAACAAGCAAAAGACACAAAGAAACACTTCGGGAGGAAACAAAGTCACGCTAGGTGAAGCTCCAGAAGCGTGTTACGACAGGCCGTCCGCCAAGGACGTAAGACAAAGCGAGTCATCATCACGTGCGATCCACTCGGCTTAGTTGTAGTGGCGACTTGTTTGCGTTTAGTTAAGAGTGAGCAGCGGGTCAGCCAAGGCCGGACATCCTTTTTCGTTTGCGTCATGCGCCCGCATCCAAACAGCACTTACCTATACAGCGTACAAAGGCCGTCCTTGGTTTTGGCTGCCAAGGTAAGTGGTCCGCACGGTCATGTAGTAATGGCTATTCGCAATGTTGTTGTGAAAGCTGACATGTCCTCGCTTCCTGCTGCGCAGGAATAACTGTGAGGAGTCTGCAATCATTTACAATTTGTAGCTATTCACTGACAATTTGCGCATGCGCCGCTAGGCAGGATCGGAGATGTCGACGCCACAGCAGGCGTGGAAAATCCTGCGTTGCCTCAAATAAGCATAAACACTGCCGTTGCTTCACCCAGCCCGAATCACGAAATCTTTCATTTTACTAGATGATTGTTCTGCCTATACAAATAGGAGATATGTAACGCGCTCTGTTCCTTCTTAATTTAGAAACATCGGCAATGCTCAGCTTTGCGTCTTGTTCCACGCAAGCGCCACGACTCTAAAGCAGATTCTGCATGAATTCAAGTACCACGTGATTTTGTGTACAGCATGACGATCATGCGGGTAGTAGCCACGCGGCACGTATACTTCATCGTACAGCAGCACACGGCTACAGGACTTTGATCTCATTGGTAGTGGAACAAGGAGAATTTCTCCGGGTTCCCTCATTGTTCCCTTGGCTGCTACGCCCATTGGTTGAGGTGCCGCCTTTTTCGTGTGCTTGCAACTTGGAAAAAGAACAACAACCTCAGCAAACTCAACTCTAGGTGATATGGTTGGCCAACTCAGTGGAGTAAACGATCGACTGGCGTGTCTCATCGCAACAGGAGGACGACACGTTCGGCTACATTCGCTGCATTATGCTATCTACATAAGCCTTTCGTAGACAGAGAGAGACCTAACTGGGTTCCATATAGCCCCATTGAAGAGCGCGCCTACCAAACGCCCCGCGCCCTGTGGTTCCAATGGCATATCGGCCAGCATTTTAGACTGCACTAGCTTCGAGATCGCCCCTCGAAAACGGCTTGAGACCGGCTAGATACCCGTAACACAAAACTGGGCAGAACTCTGCAAGAACGCTTCGCATTTTAAAATAAGGCGCACAGGATTTGACGTTGCGTAGCATGGCTGGACCGTCTCCAAGGGACGAGTTGGCCCTCTCGTGGGCGCTGTCGACTCACTGCCGTGTGACCGCGGACCACCATCCCGTCGAGAGACAAGCTCCCTCCGAGTGCGGCCGTCTAGGCACGAGCGCTTGCACGTGTGTTTCCGGTTATTCGGCGACCATCGCGAGCGCGCCGCCGGAGAGTATTCCGGGACGCTCGGGAGTCGTCGGCTTTTCGCGGACGGCGAGGGGATCGCTATTCGGGCCGGGAACCACGCAGCTGCCGTAGGCTGGCGCTAACGGGTCGCTCCCTTACAATCTACGCGTTCCCACGCGCTGCGAACGACGACCGCATTCAGGTTCAACATCTGCAGCTTGGGGGGGATGAGAAAAAGGAAAGTAAAGCTTAAAAAAAAGAAAGAAAGAAAGTAGCAACTCTCTGTTCGCTCTGGCAAACGGTGCGCAGGAATTCGCTAAGAGTCAGCGGTGGAAAACGTTGCGCAGCCCTTGCAATTTGAAATGCGGGATTTGCGCGCGAAAGTCGATATTTGCCCAAGTGTGACGGTGCGCTGCACAGTAGGAAGGAACTGTCAGGGAAAGTTTTTACCAGCCATTGCGCAATGTATTCGTCCTTGAGGCATGTGAGCGGGTATCAGACCGAGTGTAAACATTGAAGATGTATTTATTTGTTTAATGGATTTATTTATTTAGTTATTTATTTATTTATTTATACACCTAACATATACATACATACACATGGAAATTCTCGAAAAAGAACGGGACTAGTTGGTCGACGTTCATGAGTGTATAGCGCTTAGCGTTACAGTGACGGAACTAGTGGACGAGCATAAGGAACCAAACGCGTTCTCATACGTCACACAAGTACATCCGCCTTTTGTTCCTTGTTTTCGTGCACTAGTTCCTTCGGTGTAACACTAAGCGCAATACAATCATGTTCGAACACAGATTTCGATTGTAAGGTCAATAAGTAAATGTAAATATTTTACCCCACTTATGACTACAGTTATATGGCACTGAAATCTATGGAAAACGGCTTCTGGCGGATGAAAAGGAATTCGTGGGTCAATTAGCAATGCACATCCATTCATTTCAAGTAACGGCCACGCATAGCTCACGCACTCTTGCTTCAACGCTCATGCCGTGTTATAACGCTCACATTTACTCGAAAGTGCGCATTTATTTATCCTTATAAATCGAATAAGATAGTACAAATTCCACAAATAATTTATTAGAGATCACCGTCAACCTCACTCACAAAGAGAGAGAACGTCAATACTAATGTTTGGTAACCATAATTGCTGTGGAAATAGTCAGGGAATCCAAAACGTGGACCTTCACCAAGTACGACGCCATTCAAATGAACATTACATAGCGTCACCGGACTTCACTTTCACCGCGACAAGTGAATCGAATATATGGACAACTGTTTGCGCAAATAAGATAACTGACGCTATTATCTCTACGAGGCGTTTTTTTTCTGCTTTGGCTCATATTATTTCAGCAAGCCCTCAGCCAATCACCTTGAACCTGCTTCGGATCACCCTTTAAGAGCGCACCGACTATTTGTCTACCCTCGTTTTACACGTCGGCCAGCACTCAGTGCAGATCACATTTCATGCAATGGTAGCTCCAAACAAAAAGTGGGTGTTTGCTGTTGGACAGCGCTGAATCAGCAAAGTCATTTGTTAAGGCCAAGGTTGCCTAGGTGGACCCATTTTGTACGACAACGTCGATCTCCAACAAGGACGTTCGAAAGAAAAGCAAATGTGTTTTTTTTCCTCCTCTGTCTTTTTTTTTTCGACCACTTGTCGGCATTATGCGAAAGCGCCGACAAAATGGCCAACTGGGTGAATTGGTCTGGAAAAATGGTTAGGAATGCGCGAGGAGTCAAAGACGACGAACGAACACCGAAGTGCTCGTGTGATTTCATCTTGAGTTCTCTTTGTCCCAGTTACGCTTCCGTAACCATGAAAGTGCCGACAATTCATATTTCGAAGCACTACTAAACGAAGATTCGAATATGGGCAGTCAGAAAAATTACTTTGGAGATGTCTTTCCGAGCAGAGATTGCGCTATATTTGCCGTTTTTGAGGTTTCAACTAGAAAGGCTAGAATGCTTGTCGGAACAAAAATACAAGAAGACAGGGAATATGGCATTTTGTCCTCTCCTGCGCAATAATTCCGCCTTGAACACAGGATTAAAGATGAAAAATGCGCACACAGTGTTGTCGACATTTTTGGTGGGGCTGTCTGAATTTCCACCTGCGAACTTCGAAGGTGCTGCACTGCTTTTGGCACACGCTACTCATTCAAACTTAGGGGGCCTTATTGAAGAGTAGTGAGCTTAAATTTCGTAGCACAGGAAAACCTTCCCCTTTTCTTGATATAAGGTCCTGTTTCAAGACAGGCGAGTAGGATTATGATTACTACATGGCTTGATTATATAAACCTGACCGAAGTAATTAGATCTCGGGATATTTAGCACCAACTGACTCACCAATCGAACGCACTTTCTTCATGTTCTTCCCGAATTTGGATATGCCCACTGTTGCGTACTCTTGGGTAGCGTACCGTACTGCTGCCTAGAAGTAGCGGCGCCTGCCTATCGAAGCTCGACCGACATTACTTATTGGGTAGCGTGGCGTTATCGGCGGGCTGCAGGCATCCGGTAGATCATGGCGACCAAGCAGGGGCGAGACGATTTGCTAGTGCGAAACTTGCACTGTTTATTGAAAGGTAGTTGAAAGAAAATAAGAAAAGCATGAAGTATGAAGTATCAAGTCTGAAGTCTCTCAAAGTACATTTCGGAGCCCCTTAAATAGGCTCTCTACAAGTTGTGGGCGGGATCTTGCTTCCGTCGAATGACACGTGACAGGCACGGAGAGAGGTCGCTCGTGGGCTCCGGCTCAGAGGGGGGGGGGGAAGGGGATGAGGTCAGCACACGCGATGCCACGACCATGAGAGGCGACGGGGATGAGGTCGCTCGTGGGCTCCGGCTCAGGGGGGTAGGGTGAATGACCTCGCGCCACGTGGTGTCAGACGCCAACCCTAACACCACGCAGTGTGTATAAGAAGCGCGTGAAACCATATTGTGCATTCCAGACGGGGAACCCTGAGGTAATTTCGTAAATTTATATTTTTCTACGCATACGAATGCCCCATAACAGTTCCGAATATGGCAGTTGCGTCTGACGGAATTCGCCTTACGCTTTCTTTTCTTACTTCACGTCTAAAGGATTTCATGGAGAGCACTTGCTGGGATCATTTTGGCTCATTCAAGAGTCAGTTTGAGATTAGGGACTTGATCTTGCTGTTATTTTGTGGCCCAGTTAGGCGACTACAGCAGAGCGCAGGACGAGTTCACACCTGCTGTATCGGCCAATAACCGGAAATGAAGAACGCAGTGAGTTCCGCGAAGCGGGCACGCGGGAAACACTCACGCGTGGAGAGAAAACGGATTAGTGGCTGCGCCGTAGAAAAGGCGCTAGATCTGCACCCTCGCTCGGAACAAAAGGGCAGACGGCCCGGGCTGAAGCGGAGCTTCGGGCTTGGACTCAGACAGACGCCTTGGCGTTTGAATAAAGCGTCACTTTATCGGACAACGGCTCTTCCTTCGAGCTGCCACCGTGCACTCGAGTCGTCGAGGGGCGCCGACTTCGGACCTTCAACACCTTCCCTCCTTGTCTAGCGTTGAAGCTACAAGAGGACAAAGGGAAAGGAAATTAACTCCAAGCTACTCAGTGTGTGATGAAGCCAACTTTAAAATTATGCCAATGGCGCAGCCAGAAATAAATGGTACGAGACCGCATCACTTGGAACAGACCACACACAAGAAGACTTAAAGAAACGTCAATGAGTTGCGTAGCCGTCGGCAGTTCCATACGCATAATACATTGGTGTTCAGCAAGACAGTCGTACCAAAATAAGAAGAGTTAATTGAGCATATTATTTAAGCCCAGATCGCCCATGAAAATTGTTTGTATGGAGTGAGCAGGAAATCAGGGGCCTTATGAGGCGAACAATGTATTATGCTGCGCGAATTCAAATTTTATTACGGAAATGTAATGGTGCCACCAGCCTACCAATTAGGTCACCTGACAGACCAATATAAGGGAAGATGTGGATATTTAGCGGGATTGCTCGTCGCCGCTACCTGGAGTCCTTCTTTGGTCATCCTAACGTCGGTTGCATCACTTTAGGGTTTCATCTATCAACTTTCAGGCTGACTCCGCAGACCTATTCCATGCATTCAATGACATTACTGCAAAAATATATTCAAAAGTTGAACCCAACTCTTTTGCGTATACGATAGCTACTATGCGCGGTCTCAAGGCCCATATCAACGACCCCACTGAAGGCCACTGATGCCAAAGTTCCCGGTAGAATCATAACTCCCACACTTTCATTGTCCGCGTATGGAGATTGCTTCTTTTTATTATTTAAATGGATATTTAACAGTTCGGGAGCCAGTGGTGCTCCACTGAAACTCCTTGTCTACGTCAGCGACCGCGATACATCTTCAACCATGAAGGGTGGAATTAATCGAATAGAGTGTATTTAAATATATATCAACAAAGGCATGCCGTTTTCAAAGCCTGCTATGGTTTGTGATAGGGCCCTGAAGCCACTGCTCTTCTCACTATTTTAAAAACAAACTGCACAGATATGTTTCAAGCAGAAAAGCAAAGCACAAACATCCTAGGTGCTTTTAGACATGATGGATCACCGCAGGCACATTCACATTGGTTTCCCCCATTTCATTATTAGGATAAACATTTGTCTGCGGACAGCACGTTTTTTTATGACTGATGCTGTGATCTCAGGTTCGCTTTAAACAAGTGTAATAAAAAGTTGATCGATTGCTCAAGGGTTGACGGCTTCGAATTGACTGATAGTGTTGTTCTATATAACTTGACTTGCTTTACGTTCAGCGGACCCTGTTTTTGTTGTGCTAAGGCATGACCTGTTGTATTAACGCCATTTTTATAGGTTTTTAATATATGCAAAGAGGATGACAGTGTATATCTTTAGACATTACGATCAGCAGTATTCTGACGTTTTGTTTGTGTGGGTAATTTTGATTCAGTAATGCTAGCTCCGCCTAACAAAATTTAAGAATTGATACGCTATTATGCAATTAAACAAGATTTGATGTATATCTAGATTTATTTTTTTTTCATCTAGACCATTTCGCTATATGAAAAAAATATCTTACAATTTTTCGACTATATCCCAAGCTGTAAGAAAGTAGTATATACCTTCATCTTCAAAAAACTTTTTCGATAATGCTCAGGCTCATAAAAGTCATCGTAATATGAATTTATATATTTAAGAAAACACAAAGTTTACCATTTGGGCAAAAGAAACGCATTTGAAGATACTCAGCTACGAGGAGTATATCCATGTATCACGCTTACAATATTGCCAAGGCTGCGGTCGACGTCAGCAGTGTTGAGTACAAATCCTTCAGATTTTTTTTTTCAGCAGATATGGCTTTAATTCTAACGTCAGGTGGCAGTACTACCAAGCGCTCTTTCACTGAAGTTGATGTTTTCTTTTCTTTAATGAGGCTTTTACATACAGATGAATTAAACAGCCTTCCAACTAAAACAGTATCGTTGCTGGCCGGCTGCTCCAGCCAGCAGCATTACCGCTTTCACTCAAACTAGCGTCGAAATGGGTGAGTTTGTAGACCTTAGAATATTTATATAAAGTTGAGCTATCTTGCGTTGGTTCGATGTGTCTTTCCTGCTGCTGTGAAACATAACGAGGAAGCGAAACGAGGTGTAAAGACGAAGGCATGGTGTCAGCAAAAGGGTTGGCTTCAAACCTTGGTGTTCTGTTAGATTATGTTTTCTAGGGGTTGCCTTACTATATGTGACGCTTCTGGTAGAGCAGCCACCTACTATTATAAACGCTGCTGCCAGTACCAGTGGCAACATATTGTTACAAAGCTGCTGAGATTCCGAATGCGCTTCAATGCGCGTAGCAATATCTTTAAAGGTACCCTGAAACGATTTTGACGATTTTCTACAAATGTACTGAGTCGTTAGAGTAGGTCCTTCTGATCATTAATTGACGCATGTAAGTGCTGCGCGTAAAGCGTGTAATTTATTATAAGGTTCTAAAAATGCACATCGCTGCCGATCGCAGCACACTGCGCGGCGCAATTTTAAGTTGCCCCTACCCATATGACGCAAATCACCCATATGACGTCAGTGCGGCGAGCTATTCGATTGGCTGACCAGGGCGCGTGATCGATAATTTTTCCAGATTTATGGTAAACAAATGATGTTTGTAATAGTTCGAATGTTAGTTAATTTGTTTTTATAAAAAGAAAGCAACATAAAGGGAATGCACAAGAACAATTTTTCAGGACACTTAAGCACTTCAGGCACCCAGCAAGTGTCGTCTGCTTTTGTGTTACGACGTGCTCCGTCTTTGAAGAGAACTCCGCCGTCAGTGTCGGTCTGTCTTTTCGCGAGCGCTATGATTCGACTTTGTTGCGTTGTGGACTGCAAACGTAGCGACTGGCAATATGTCAAGCTGCGACATCGTGTAGCTTGACAGTAGCGACAGTAGACGAGCGGACTGGCTGCAGCGCATCGGACTGCCGCTATCCGATCGGCGCCAGGATTTGCGCGATTGCGGCCATTACTTTACACCGGAAGATTACTAATACAATAGCGTCTCGCGAGTCCGGTATTAGGGTAAACGCAAGCGCAAAGGGGCAGGGCCTGGCCGTGTCCCCTTGCGTGTCGTTTCATGGAATGAACAGAAGTGCAAATGTGAATGGTCTGCACGGTGCAGACCAGACACAGTAGCAGTAACAAAATGTATTCTTCTTTGCTGCTGGTGTAAATTTTTTGTAGTAGTGTAATCGCTAACACGTTGATTTTGTAGATGTTTAAAATGTCTAACACTTGGTTACAGCAATTTTAGCTCTTTCTTTGGGTGGTTAAGCTCTGCGCCAACGCGAGGCTGGACCGTGGAGACCGATCAGGTAGCTCACGTATACGTCTACGCTTCATCAGTTCCTTCATCAGCTTGACTTTATGCTTCCACCGTTCCGTCGAAACCTTCTGCTAGTCTGTGGTTACCGGAATACCAGACACGTTCGGCGCTACGACAGAATGCTCGCAACGCACGCTGCTTCGTTAACTCTCGCTTAGGGTTGATGGCCAAGCCGCTAGCGGAGACGTTTTGAGCGGGCGGGGGCGGGCTCCAAAAAAAGCGGAAGTGGACGATGTGACGTTGCATCGTGACGCAGAACCAGTGACGGCGGAGCTTAGCCCCGATGGTTCGGCGAACGAGTATAGGAGGAAAAGCATGGCTAGGGAGGAGGGTAACTTGTAATCGCTTGTAGCTACATTAATACGTAGCGCTTCACTTAAATAGTGGTGCGAATGTTCTACTTAAGCTGCACCCTACGCTTCAACAACATTTGTCCGAACCGTTTCAGAGGCCCTTTAAGAAAACACAAGAAATAGTTTTGTTGCGTACTGAATGCAGAAGTAATTAATCGATTAATCAGGTATTGCATACATAGTTTTTATTCTAGCACTGTGTATACATTTCCTTAATATTTTTGCGATTCATTAAAACGTCTACACTGTACCGCTACGTATGCCCCTAACAGATGCCGTCTTATCAATATCTTGCCTGCTTTTTTTTCTCTAATGCTCTGACCGTTTCTAGATTATCTCGACTGCTGACTGGTTGATTCTTCCACGCGCTTTAAATCCAAGCGTTTCTGGAAGGTGTGCGTTACTTACAGATATTACCGGATGAATCCCTTCGCATTTCATTAGTAAGTGCTCCGGATTTTTGGTACAACATACACATGGCTCATCTTGTTGCCAATATCTGCTCCGGTACGTTGTTGCTCTTAGGCAACCAGGTCGAGCGTCAAATAGCAAGGCACTGCCATTTGTGTTATCACACACATTTTCCCTTTAATTTCTTTTCCATTTCTTTTCCGTCATCCTTGTAAATCCTCATGGCTTTCTTTTTTTGTTTCCATTCCTTGCATCCAATTTGCTGTTCGTGGTTTTTCTCGCTTTCTTTTCGATGACTCCTGGTTGTCTATTTACACTTTCAATTACATTGTACTTGATTATAAGTTTTCTTGATCTCCTCCTCCATTCTATGCCAACACTTCTCAGGTACAGATACGTAAGCACTTTCTTTAGCCAGGCATTCACTTTACCCGTGGCCCTTACTGTTTCTTCAAGTTAAATTCGTGCAAGAAGAGCAGCGTGCCTACATCGCTGCTGAAACATGCCATCGCGGCTTTGTGTCTTCGACGTGCGCTAAATATGTAAAAAAGCTGTCTAATATACAGCTGAGTTTCATATTCTTTTATCAAAATCCTCGGTGTCCGAAACTCACCGGACCATTCTTCCATGGACATTCTTTTGCTATACTTCATAAACAACTGCGGGTTTTGCCCGCTTAGTTCTTCCGCTTGTAGCTTTCCACTAAATCTGTATAACCCAGCGAGTGTCCTTCGTAGAATAGCAATAGGCGAGAGAGACGGCAGGTGCAGCTTCGTTTTAGAGCAGCGACTGCGAAAAGCACCGCTGCCTCTCTTGCTCGCTTCCCACGGGGACGCACCACACAACGTCTCATGTCAAAGAACCACACGGGGGGGGAAATGGATACGCGTCTCGCTTCGCTTCCTTCATTCTTACTCCCTTGACCCTGTCTCTCCGCTCGCCTTCCTGCATCGCCCTTGAGCGTTTTAAAGAAAGTTCACTGTCCCTTACTTTTTCTTGCGAGCATTCTGTAAGCACAGTTATTTTTTCTGCGTGGGGCAACTGCCTTTGCTTTTTTTTTCGACTTCCGTAACGTGAACTTTATGCGCTTGTTAGATTTTCTGAATCATTTACATATTTTTAGCTCATGCTCAATCTCGTCTACCCTTCCTGCTCATTGCGGACACGCTGCACGCCAGTTTTATCAATTTGCTAACAGGTTTGCTTGCACTCCTGGTGGGCGTTGCGGACCAGTTCGCTGCATCGCTGCATCGTGGGAACGTTGACAGTCCGCCAGCGTCGGGGACGTCATTGTTTCTCTGCTGCATAAACGGGATGCACAGCGTACCGCTCTTGCCAGCATTGCTGAATGCGATGTGAACTAACACTGCTATGGAGCACATGCGCAATAACAAAGACGGCCTCTAAACGATTGCCGGAAGTTGGGGGCATGGGTGCGCACAGTTGTGGTCACCGTGAAAGAGGCCCGGAAATTGCGCGACCGCTTAGCGGTGCATCAGCGTCGACATGGCCTGAATGGATTGGTTATGTTAGCTGTTTTTCCTACTATATGAAGCAAACAGAACGCCTTATCACGCACTCAAGCGACCCTCCCCAAAGAAATATCTCACGGAACTGCTCATTGTCGCCCAGAGTTGACGCTACAAGTTAAAGCTCTCAGCCTTGCAGACTTTTGTGTCTGTTCTTTCCAAATCTTCCACAATCGGAGCCCTAATGTTCCACAATGGGCCTTAATTAACCCCCATGGTCGCGGGTTTGACTTCCACCAAAGCTCGTGGGTCCGAGGGACCCATATAATTCTTTCTTAATCAACTGTGCCTTAATT
This sequence comes from Dermacentor variabilis, assembly GCF_050947875.1. Classification (NCBI taxonomy): domain Eukaryota; kingdom Metazoa; phylum Arthropoda; class Arachnida; order Ixodida; family Ixodidae; genus Dermacentor; species Dermacentor variabilis. Next base: position 72,447,059 of record NC_134576.1, on the reverse strand, counting down.
AGTACCCATGGTCATGGGTTCTACTTCCACCACAGGTCGTGGGTTCGAGTGCCTCAATTAACTTATCCTAATTAAATATGGCTTAATTAACACCCAGAGTCTTGGGTTTGACTTCCACCAATGGTCATGGGATCGAGTGCATTAATTACCCATATCTTAATTAATTGTGCCCTAATGAACTTTGGCTTAGTTAGGACGAAAGGTCGTGGGTTGGACGGCCAGCAAAGGTCTACCGTGCGTAGCTTTAATTAACACGAAAGGTCACGGGTACAACTCCCACCAAAGGTCAAGGGTTCGTAACGTTTTTGGATCATCGTTTGGTCACGCCAACAATGCCGGATTTTCCGCCTCATGAGCCTTTTAATGCTTTCGCATTAAAACAGCAGATGGGAGTATGCAACCTGTCATCAATATATATAGCGAACAAATTTCTCGCATGAGGTGTTGGTACTACTGGTCGACGGTCAGATCAGGGAAGATCGACGACTGTCAGTTATGGTTCGAGAAGCTGTTCCAGATGTTCAGAAGTTCATGTCAATCTCTGTCTAGTGTGCAAGGTGTATTGCAGCGTTATGTTAAAGTTGTAATGGGGCAACGTACGAACATGAACTGCGTCAAACTTGAGAGGATGCCAAGGGAATGTCACGAAGTGCTGGGTGAGGTGCATGGAAATAGTGTTTTCTCAAAAAAGTTTGTGCACTTTGTACGAGCAATACGAGCGTTACCGTGACAGTCTGGTGAGCTTCAAAGACGCGCAATGCCAGGTAGGCTTGTTAAGACTGAACTCAATCGTATCACACAAGCTGCCTTCGCCCAAAGTATACGATACCACCGCACGTGCTCCCCAAAATGAATAACCATAGAACGCGATAATTTTTAAGGGCAATCAGCTGTATTTGTGCATACAGGTGCCACCTTTCCTGGAAATAAATAATGAAGTCTACCATTCACCGCATTTATTGAACACAGGTTGCATAACCTCTTCTTGCTAACCAACGAGCTAGTAAGCGCCGATAGAACACTAGCAAGTCGAGGAACCTGTCTACACTTGTTACGCACTCGCTTTGGAAGTGCGCGCCCCCGTATCCACAATGCCTTCGTTTACGACTTCAAAAAGAAGTGAGTGGGGCAGCGAACAGTAAAGGTCCTTTACACTGACGTCTCGCCTGTGGGGTGTGCCCCTTTTTTTGCGTCGAGATATTTGCGCTGTTTGCTGAAGTACGAACGACCCCGGCTATCCATTATGCTGAAGAGGTGTACTCACTCTATTATTGTATGGCATAGTCCCTGTGGTCCATAGCCGATGCACCATAGGCAAGCGCAGCCGAATAACACTACGGGAGAAGTTCCCACACGCCTTGACGTCGACGCTATGTAATATCTGTCCCGCAAGCACTGCGGTAGGCACAGTTGTTTTCTTGGTAGATATTTCCATGGTGCGCCGACTTGCGCTATTATAATGCCAAGGTAGTCGCAGTTTAATGTTCACATTTTGCATGAATGCCAGGTCTGATTCACCTGAAACTGACAACGTTATAACCTTACCTCAAGTATTTACTGCCAGCGTTGAAAAGCACTAGGATCATTTTTAAGCAGCAAATGCTACCTGCAGACAAAAAACATTTCAGCAAGCAACGTGCTTTATTTTCCCGTATATCTTCTTTCATTATGAGCAGTTTAACTTCTTTAGGTCCATGCCGTGTAAACACGGCGTACGCATCGATTGCCAACGCCACAGTCGCGAGCGCGCAGGGGAGAACGGATGGTTTGCCATTGGGTAACGCATGTAAGGCCCCTCAGATATGGGGAGCGTAGTAGCACCCGGTATAACACCTGACTGGCCGTTGGTGGTGCTGACGCACTACGCCGCTGCGACCCATGTATGTGTTGCAGGTTCCCTATACTTCTCGAAGCATACCTGCGTATTGAACCAGCGCACTTAGAAAACGATCTCATTGCCTCTGTCGACGAAATGTGTATTTTGAGCATAGTTCCACACAGCTAAGCTATTCTGATGCTCAATGCAACGTACAGGATTGGACCTCTGGCAGAGGCGGCTGCATGCAATGAACTCACAGTGCGAAAATGTCCTTGTAAGCACATTTGGCATACTTAAGAAACTCGGGTAGTCGCGATTGTTCCGAAACCCCCCGTTATGCATTACTTTGTGGCTTCACTGTAGTTTTGAACATCTTAATGAGCCTATCATCAACCACGGTTTGGACTTGCGCCACCCAGCCGTCAACAAAATAAAGAAACAAGTACCGGTTTAGCAGGCTCACAATGGGAGAATTGCTGCGTTTGCATCTGAATTTTTTAGGGACCTCCGCCCTTGCTATCGCTGCCTATATATATAATAGTGACGTAGGAAAAAGCAGCTCAAGATATGACAACACCGAACATCACAATTTCGTGTGTAACTTCACCTTCTTCGCGACAACCGACGACACGAGGGTAGTGGCGCACATTCGCCAGTCTCTGGCGTTGTGCAAGGAAAATTACCGCGCACCGGACGACTTCCACGACAATGGCCCCTCGCACTGAGACAATGGGTTCCCACGGTTTCCTGGGCCTCCCACGAGGTGAGCCCCCTTTGTCGGCTGCGCCGTACTCCGGCGGCAGCAGGTGACAGAGGCACAGTCGTTTCGCACTTCCTTTCAGAAAGCGAGAAGCGAGAAGAAACAACGGCCCCTCCTTGGCGCTGCTTCCATGCGCGCATGGAACGGCGCCGAAAGGCGTACATCGCAGCGTCTCGTGCGCTTCAGCTGATCAACACCTGTGCCCTATGCAGGGCATGAAGAAGTTCGTGAAAAACACTCTGGGAGAGTTGCTGCCGGCACCTGCCACCATAAAGTGGACACCGTCCCTGCCCTCAACGTCGTGGGAAAAGTTTGATTCGCACACACAGCGTTGCTCACCGTCGCGTATCGTTGTTTGTTTGGCATCAACGTTTAAGGAGGCGCTGGTGCCGGTAGGCAGCGCGGGCCCTCCCTTTGTCTTAGTCGAATAATGAGCCCACAATGCCGCTATTAGTACAAGGATATTGGAAGCAATACACTGGTAGGCTCTGTCTGCTTTTGTCAAGTCGCTTATGAAGACACAGAACATCATCTTTCAGAACGTAAAATATATGATAGCACTCGCAAGATGCTTTCGGTCAGATTATGCGCGCTGAATAGGCTGATGTCAGTTTGTGGTGGCATAAACGTCTTTACACCCCAACTATTGGCCTCAGGACTCCCTGTCAGTTTCATGTTCTACGACGTGGAAGCTACCGAATCTTGATCTTCAATATTGGTGTATACAAATGAAATAAAGACAACAGGCTTGTCCAACTTTGTCCGTGCAAAAACGCGGCCCGCATTTACGAAAAGTTCTTACGCCAAAAGATTTCATAAAAGCCGATGCTAGCCAGCGATGCTGGACATATCATTAACAAGTGCGGCCGGCCAATGGCGAACGACACTTACGAACAAAAAGCTTTGTGAATTCGACCCCGGATTTCCAGTGACGCTGTTTCTTTCGAGCATTTGCGATAAGCGCTTCAGTTTCCTGTATTTAAACCGCCATACTTTAAAACATGGTGTGCATATGGCTCAACCACTTGAAACCTTGGCCAAGCATAAGCCTTTATAGGGCACTCGTTAAAATAGGCATAGCGTAGTCGTTCAACTATTATCAGTTTGTCCTTGTTAATTAGAGTATTCAGTATGGGTAAGCACACACACACACAAACACACACACACACACACACACACACACACACACACACACACACACACGCACGCACGCACGCACGCACACACACACGCACACACACACAGACACACACACGCACACACAGAAACTGGGCTCTAAGCCCACATTAAGCGCCACTGAGGTGCGTTCACAGCTATGGGTCCAAACCGGCCTTCCAGATTGGGACAAGAGCGTGCGTTATCTGGCGTCGTTTAGACATCTCTGCGGGTGGGTGTTTTCGTCTTGCATGCTGACAGTGGTTGAGGCGGCTTGACGACCTGTAATGCTTACAGCAACGTACAGCGAGGGCATGGCTTGTGTTGTGTGGCCACGCGCTTATCGGTTTGACGGCAGCGAGGGCAGCTAATAGACAATTTGCCATCTTAGTATTGACGAACTCGTATTAGTCACTGTCCCACTTTTCCCATTTAGACAAAACTGCACCGGTGAAGGGGCCCGCATCAAGTACACTGCCTCTATCTCTCTTTCCTGCCATTCGCGAAATAATACGCCCGAGAGACTTGAAGATTAATAAATAGCCGTCTGAACAAAAATTACAAGCACGCATTTAACAAAAGGGGCCGGCCTGTCCAGCAGTGGGGTGCCATATAAGTTGTCATGACGAACGCCCATTAAGATTATAGGGTCAGTCACAAATTTTCTCGTGTTCTTAGCTAATTGATACCGAGACTTTCTGCTTTGCCTAACAGTGATAGCACATAATTCCGAGAAAAAGTAGGTTTGAGAAATTTACTGAAACACATGGCGCAAGATATTTGCACTGCCTTGCTTATCGTGCTCTACATAACCCGTTCCGAGGAACAAGAAAAAGAAATATCCTAACGAGGTCGGATCGCTTTTATCGTTCGAAAACCCAGATGTAAGAGCATGGCGAGTAATATGACGCCGAATGGGCCAGAGACTACTCAGTGCCTTTTTTTTTTTATCCGTGCCTCCTATTTATCATGCGTCGTTGATTTTCAGTTCGCCCTGCGACTTCTCAACACTCCGAATCCTAGTTATTTCTTTCCGCGAGAAGTGGCTGTTATTACTAGGGCATAAAGATAGGCCTCCTACTCACGCTTCCTACGCACCCCGCCAGAGGTCCTCGACCGGCGTGGCTTCCGCCGAATGCTTCTCCGTTGCTATCTTCACCGCTGCATCTCGCGCAGGCAGGCCATTAGTGGCCGATTCCGTACGTCGGCGTTTTAATGCACTGCCCGCGTGTGGCGCGTGGCGTGGGCGATTTAAAACGCTTCGGTGCCCGCATTACATGATAATCACTCTATTGGAGTCATCTCGCTCGTGATGGTATCTTGTTATCGTATTTATTAGAGAAACGGTAAATGTACTACGATGACTGCACTTTGCATATGCACAAAACGCTATAACTAACTATAACACTATAGCACTATAACGCTACTGTAACGAGTTCGCCGTTATTGAACTGTTTTCGTAAATAGTACAATTTCATTTTATTCGGCATTCTAACTTATTAAAGAGGACGCATGGAAGCATTGATATGCGGTAATCCGTTATGCGATATAATCATACTTGAACAAATAAACAGACATGAGCCGCACTCACCTCTGCAAAAAAATTGGGATTGTAATTACATTTTTTTGCAGATCATGAAGAAAGGTTCCTAGCTATGGCGTAACGACCGCATCCATTGCTAAAATCAAAACAAACTCCTTAGATGCGCTGTAAACAAAGCTTACCTACTTAAATACTTAGCTCTTTTTTGGTCTATAAATAGCCAAGAAGCACGAAGAGTGCTTTAAGTTAACCACTTTAACCGATAGTTGTTCTGATTAAACGCAGCCCTCGTAACCCTACAAACTGGACTCTTTGTTTACAACAGCATAATGGCTGGTCAGCGCTTGGATAAATTTCTATTTGCCGAGGCTACCTCAGCACCGGCTAAGAACAACAAAGGAAAAAGAATACTAGAGAGGTCAGTAAGAAAAAAAATGTTTTGAACGAGCTGCGCGGGGTATGTATAGGGGGTAGGAGGTCACGCTTGTTAGGTAAACGTAGGCCGCCTCCTACGGTTTGCCAAGGGCCACATTGTTTCAAATGTATTTAAGTGTCCGTATGACTAAGCCCACATTCACAAGAAGCACTCACGTTATAATTTTTGTAAGATAAAATTTCAGCCAATCAGAATATATACAGAAATAGCTTTACGTTGGTGCCACTGCTGATGTTGGACGTACATGACTAGCGGAGGCGGCCAGCGAGTGATAAAGCACACTCACGAACGGAAAGCTTTTCAATTCGGTCCCTGTTCTCGCACAACCTGCCGCAAGCGTTTTTGGAATGCAGAAGTCACGAAAGAGTGGGATATTCTTGGATGTGCGCTTCGTATTTTATGTACGCAGTGTACCTAACCCCACTGGGAGGTGTATGGTGCGCTCTTACATTCTAGCGAGGGCATCATGGTGTACGCGCACGGTGGCTGTGGGCTCTGAAAAGTTTCGATCGTGCAGCGATGTAAGTGGTCACGTTTATACGCGATGCCTCTGCGCGAAACTGGCCTTAAACTGGTGCTAGCATGTGCCCCACCTATTAATGTTTTCTGGGGTTTTTTCACAGAGTTTTGCGCATTACGTTGAACTTGTGTAGATTCAATTGGCAAGTTGCACTGTGTTATTTCGAATGAAATTCCTTGCTTTTATTCAAAAGTGAATCCCATGCGGTCTAAAAACAATGAAGAACCTTATATGTGCATGTATGACGATCAAAACTGACAAAGAACCATCTATTCTCCTCTTACGCATTTAACGATTTGTGGGGCATTTGTGCCCCAGCGTAGGTTTTCAATTCATCTGTGTAAGTGTTCGTCGTCCTCTGTGTAAATAAGCGTCCATCGAAAATTATTATAATTGACATGTTTGCCTTACTTCATACAATCAGTACATATTTTCACTATTGGGAGCAAGCGGAAATCATCAACCGTGGACTACTGTGGAACAAGCAAAATGTCTTACTACTATTCATTGCGTTTTATTTAACAAGTAGCATTGCCTTCATGCACGCGTTAGCGCAGATCTAATTCAGTTTTGATGAGGCGTTGATTATGCATGCAACTGGCTTCATTCGCTCGTGGGGCTATTCCTTCGTCTTTCTTTAGGCTACTCAGTTAATGACATCGTACTTCGTCACTCTTAACCCGTCAAGACCACTTTCGACCGTCGTGCCATCTAACTGCTGCTGTTTATGAGCGGAGTTCTGCTCCTGATAGTTTATTTTTATAGAGTAGACTTGTTATAACTGAGGTAAAGAAGTGCCAAAGCTCTTTTACTCTCTCTGTCCGCTTACGTTGTGTAAGCAGTGAACTACGAGATTTATGCGCTCGCCATTATGTGTGCCGAAATCATTCCTAAGGCATTGTTTCTTTTTTTCGCTCAACTGCTTTAGAGAATCTACATATTTTTCAAATGGCATAAGTCTCCTGCGCTCGCGCTCAACGACACTGTACCTGTTCTTTTGGTTAGCACCACAAATCTCGAATACTCGCTAAACTGTAGTTCAACGTGCTTCACGGGATACTTCTCGGAAAATTAGTCGATAGTATCCCTCGTGTTCGTTGTGATCCCACCAAAGAACTAGGGAAGAAAAAAAGAAAGGTTTCGGCAGAGAAGGTATAAATGGGTTCTTCTATAGAAAAGGAAGAACCTGGTAATATGTAGGCGACAAAATTGAGTTAAGGGTTTTATTCAGCACCGCGACTCGCGTTCCTCACTCCACCCTCCGTAACACGAGCGGCGCGCCCTTCTCTTTGTCAGCCCACGCCGCGCTCAATCCGTAACAGCCGTGCGAAGGCGGCTCGAATTAGGGGGTCGCGCCTGTACACGTTGCGCCCACGGAAGCTGTCTTCATCCAGACAAATATATAGGAGGCAAGGCGAACGCGTGAAGCCGAGTGGAAGGTGTGCTTGACCGCTGCTCCCGACGTTCCTACGCTTCGCAGCGGCACCGGCCTACGCAGGAAGGTTCGAGGGCCTGGGTATACTGACCGCGCCGAAAGCAGTGTTCTCCTACCCGACGACATTTGACGTAAATTCTGGCGACCTCATTACGAGTGACGCAGTGGTGGAGAAGTTAGGGTTGGTTTTCGCTACGTGAGGTTCTTTAAGGTGCACCCATTGCAGGGAACACGAGTGCTTTTACGTATCACCCCCTTCGGAACGCGATCATTGCGGCAGGCACCGAACCAGCGACGTCGTGGTGAGCAACTAAACACAGTGGGCATTGACCTACTAGGGTTGTTTCCGACGAGAGTGTCTTTCTTATTCAAAAACTATCTACTTCAACCCAAATATTAGCGCAGTATGGCAACCAATATTCTTTTGGCACCCTGTTCACTGCCGATCGTTAAATCTGTGCACATCGGTTACGACTGCAGTATCCATATGTTCCGGATAGCGTGAGCATGTGAATGCGTAGCGGTATCTTACTCTTGTTTTACGTGAATATTCATTGATGGGGAACAAACAAACTTTATTGTTAAAAAGGCAGATCCTGTCCTCAGCTGACTACTCTTGCTTGCTGCTCTGCACGAAGGAAATTCAAAGGCAAGAAATAGGTACGACGTCTGAAGATAAATACAGGCTGTAGGATGTGAGTTCGCAGAACATTATTTCCTGAGGAGTCGTTCCTTGCCGTGAAACATACACGAGCAATGCCCTCAATTGAAGTTATCCGCGGATGGCTCGCTGGTTATTTGTATTGCATAGTCTCAGTCTAATTCCTTATTTCCGCTTAGTGTTAAGTGATCAACACCCGTATGAGTGACATTGTTGTGAAGACATACATGCGCACTACCATCTTTGGCAATTCGCACAAAGAACATAGGTGGGAATGCGCCCCTTAAAAGGCCACCTGTGCAGTAGGTTCGGTTGAATACACTGAATTACAAACAACATTCGAAATGTGGAAGTTGGTAATAAACATTATTGTTACACGTTCTCGTTGTTTGATTGGTATGCATGCTCCGCCGAATTATGCGAACGCGACAAATCTTTTATTTCTACAGCAATTATATTCACACTCCATGCGAATCTGCGCCGTCGCCGTACTCGTTATGTTCGGCATAACTTCAAGTAGGATACCAGTGAGCAGACCGTGCGCCGTATGCTGCGGCTGCGAGGGCAGGCACGCGAGGCTCAGCTTAGAAGTGAGGCAGTTTCATGCGCGGCGTCTTCCCACTCGCCCAATTTGGAAGGGCACCTGATCGAATGTGCGCTGGCGGAAGCAGAGCGCTCGTCTCCTACTCTCGCCCGGTCGTGGCTGTGCAGGGCCGTCCGCGCGGCCGAGCACATATGCAACCCGCGCGCCACGCGTGTGAGCGAGCTGACGTGGCGCAGAATGCGCTATTTCTTTAGCCGTGCCTAAGGTGTTGGAGCTCACGTATTCTGTTTTTCGGATACGCAGCATGGTTGAAAAGGTGTAGTGAGAGGCAGCGCGTAGCGATCGCTTTCTGCTGCCGGCGCTCTTGATAGCGCCAGCGTTTTGAGAGCGAGCGTTTGCGGTCATTGACTGTGGTCTGCCCACGATCACTTGTGCTGGCGTTATAACATGCTTGTTCAGTTTGTAAGCGAATATTCACTCCAATGCATACGGCCTATCAATTGACGAAACTTACATCGTTCATTTGTGTAATATTTTGCCATTGCTATTGAATTTTCTCCTTTTGTGTGGAACTGCGGCTTTTATGTCAACGTTCATTTATTCTAAGGGAAGTGTCCCTACCGAACAGCACACGGTTATGTACACATCCTGAGCACATGTTCGTATTTCTCTGTATTATTGGCCCCGACGCATGGACAAGCATCAAGCTTTATTAACGTTTCTGAATGCGTGTCTGGATTCATAGCCGATAGACCCATCGCATGCCTTTGAAATGGTTTTAATTCATTCGATTCCGATCTCATGTTTGTAGTATGTTGTGATTATCAGCTGCACTCTCTGATTATCAGCGAAGGCTCTCTGTTAAGTTCTTTTGCGTGGAACACCTGAAACCTTGCGCCACATTACTATCTGGTGGTATGGATAACGAGACTGCACAGAAACATCCTCGCACCCTGAAAACTTCTGGTTTACGCCCTTCATGGTGCTCGTTTACACACTTGCCCTTAATGCTGTAAAAAAAATGCAATACAGGACAGCAATCTCGAATTACGCCGACGATAAAAGAAGCCGCAGTTGGAAAATATGTACTAATAGGATCTTCTGGGGAGCACCGAAACATCTCATCATCATCACCATCAGCCTGGTTATGCCACTGCAGGGCAAAGGCCTCTCCCATACTTCTCCAACTACCCCGGTCATGTACTAATTGTAGCCATGTTGTCCCTGCAAACTTCTTAATCTCATCCGCCCACCTAACTTTCTGCCTCCCTCTCCTACGCTTCCCTTCCCTTGTAGTCCATTCCGTAACTCCTAATGACCATCGGTTATCTTCCCTCCTCATTACGTGTCCTGCCCAAGCCCATTTCTTTTTCTTGATTTCAACTAAGATGTCATTAAACGCGTTTGTTCCCTCACCCAATCTGCTCTTTTCATAACCCTTAACGTTACACCTATCATTCTTCTTTCCATAGCTCGTTCTAACACAAGTCTAACATCTAACACAAGTCAATGATAGCTAATAAAGTTTATTTCGTGCAACTTTTTGTGCCATCTGTTTTTGTGTAGCCGTGTTTGTTACCTACAGCAAAAATAATAAAAAAAGGAAAGAAAACATTGTTCGACCTCCTCCAGGGTGTTAGACACGACATATACCATCACCCTTAAGCGTGCAACTTTTATAACTTTATGGTCAAAGTAACTGCTTGTACTGAAGTCCAATTTCCACAGTAGCGTTCATCGTTCTGAAGATATCGCTCCAACATCTACCCCGCACGGCGCTCCTTCCTATCTCAATAGGGATCGGAGCGCCCGTATAATGACCCCCAAGACGACGTGATCAGCCCTCCATAACACTGCATTCGCCATCGCTCATACGGCCGAAGAAGTGATCGTCCCACGCAACGCGTTTTTATTAAAGGGGAGGCGGGAGCGCGATCAGGTGGCGGAGAAACGAATCGTCTCCGGGAACAGCGTGAGTCTAATCATAGGACAACACGCGCAGTGATCTTTCTTGCTTCCACGAGCGCAAAGGGGCCGCCGGCCAAGATGGCTCTGCTAGAGGCGTCGATTAGCGCGCCTAGCCTCGCCGGTGCCGGCGACCGGTACCGTCAGCTGGCGCAGCCTATCGCGTTATGTGTGTACAGCCTTCTGGCAGAGAGGTGTTGGCCGACCGCTCCCGACGCGACCGCGGTAATTCTCGTAGGCGCCGCGCCGCGTTCGGTGGCACTGACCGGCAGCGATCCGTATACGTGGGCGACAACGAGGCACGCGCAGTCAACTCCGCTGCGCAGAGGACGTAGGGGCCGCACCAACGGCCTTTTCACGAAGACCTGGCAGTATACCTGCGCGCCGCGCCGGTCGCCCACATGGACCGTGCGTGCACGCTGGGTGCTTGACCGGGACCCAGCCTGGAGGCGGTGGCGCCGGCGTCGCCTACTCATCTGAGTCTCTGAAAAAGCCAAGCCTAGCCCAGACGAGCCCCTAGCTTTAATCGGCGTCGTGCCACCGCCTGCTGTCGGAGACTTCATTTGTTTCCGGAAGATGTGGAGCAGAGGTTTATCGTGGGCGAGAGCGAGTGCGGGAGTTGCGTATCGAGTCGAGCCAGTACTCTTCTGGCGGATCCTAATTTCAACGGGTCGTCCCGTTTGGCAAGCTCACCCGATAGTTGTGCGTGAGCGCGCGATTGGTTGTTCAAACTATCCTTTCATAAAGGCGAGATCTGACATTTGACGGATTCTCTGAAAAGTACAGTAGGATCGACCCTCTTAAACGTTCCATTTCTCTTGTCGAGCCTATGGTTGCATGACGTTTACTTTCGCTTGTTGGGCGAGATGGGCACTTGAACTTTAAACATTTCTAATACTGCATCTGTGTATTTACTTGGAGTTATTCACTATAGCAATGACAAAAGGCTACGACAGTAAGACGTCGTATAATTAGCGATAGAACGCACACATACGCAAACAAGGACGCACACGCATGTCAGCCTCAGCGAATTCATAGATAAACCAGCAGGTACAATTCTTTCAGTTAACAAAATACCGGAATTAAACAGACAAAATGCTGGTGAAAGAAAGATATTTTTTTTTCATACTCGCACCTAATTGCAATCCTTGATGAAAAAAGAGAGCGCTACGAAGACAAGGACGAAAGAACAACATGTACGACAGACAAGGCGCTACTTCCAACTAAATGTTTTTTGAAGAAACAGAACTTTAAATAGATGCAACCAAGGAATGGCCCATCGTGACATCACGACCTCCCTATCTCTTCAGAAAAGCTATCTCCTTTTCGGTAAGCGTCACTGAAGGGCAACTAATGCACGTGCCCTCGGCCTTTGCAATGTAAAAGGCTTCCAATACCTCCCGTTGGAAGCCTTTTACATTGCAAAGGCCGAGGGCACGTGCATTAGTTGCCCTTCAGTGACGCTTACCGAAAAGGAGATAGCTTTTCTGAAGAGATAGGGAGGTCGTGATGTCACGATGGGCCATTCCTTGGTTGCATCTATTTAAAGTTCTGTTTCTTCAAAAAACATTTAGTTGGAAGTAGCGCCTTGTCTGTCGTACACGTTGTTCTTTCGTCCTTGTCTTCGTAGCGCTCTCTTTTTTCATCAAGTATGCTCAACCAACTCGCCCACATCAAGCTTCTGCTAATTGCAATCAAATAACATATTACCATGCATCCCAAGAATGTTTCATTGTTCCGTTGAGCGAGCAAGTGATAATTTTTTTTCGCTTGGTAAACTGAAATTGCGTGTATGGATACAGCTCCATGGGTGTGATTTTCATTAGGAATACTATTTGTCTTTCGTACGCTGTACCTAACAATAGCATCATAAGGATTGCCAGCGATCTGACTGGCTTTCTGTCTTCCACTCTAGAGCTAGCAGTGGTGCGTCAAGTATTCGGTAGGCAGCTTTCCGACCCGCATCTCCAACCTGAACAGCATGCAACTTCCAGTATAGCTCCTTCTTCTTAAAAAGTACCCTTTCATGAAAGAAATATTGCTGAAGAATCGCACAAGTTTGTACTAATATGTGGCAACTGGACTCCCATTTGTCTGCCGAGAACGTCGAAGCCTAGGAAAGCAGAATAGTAGGATAGAAAGTTTACTGCTTAAAGGACTTACTCACGTGACAGTTTAGAGTTCTAATTTTTGTGCCCTAAGTGAACGCCCTCGACCTCCAAACCCTTGAACAAATACTGGCAAGGCCTTGTGTGGCCAACGTGAGTTACTATAATAGATTTTCTAGAAAGCCGTTTCAGTTTCGTTTCCTAGGAGGCGTGTTTGTTGTGTCATCATGACGTAGAAGGCTGTCATGTGACCGCCGGACATCGTTAAATTTTGGTACTTACTCAAGATCGGTCGGTCGTCCGCTACGGTGCTCTTCTTCACGTGGCCGGATTAGCAGCACAGCAGACAACCGAGCGCTCAGGGTCGAGGGCCACACTATGGCGTTCTGCTTCTACGTCGCCTGCTTAGGTGACATCACGTCACAACAAATGCACGTTTCGGAAAACAAAATCAAAAAAGTTTGTAAAAAAGCTAACATAGCGAATTATTTTGCGCACTCTGAGGCTTCGCAGTATTTTTTCTAGGATTTCGAGGTCAGGCGCTTAATTTAAGGTGAGAAAGGAGAAGTCCCGAATGTAATTTCAACACGAGGACTAAAAACACAAAGGGGGAAAAAATAAGTATGCCTTGCCTAACACAGGTCATGTAGGGATTGGCTTCTTTAAATAACTAATTTTTAGACCAGCTTTTGAATAATTTGCGGCGTATAGATGACACAGCATGCGAAATTAAAAGCTGAGCACGTGGGTTTGCATCGGCATACTGCTATTGATTCTTTACTTACAGATGCAACATTGCAATACTGAAGATAACAACATAGGACCAATATTGCAGAAATAAGAATATTAAACTGAAAGACATTACTTGCTTGCAAAAAGAGAACGTTAAGAACGCATGGTGAGAAAGTTGGAGAAGTGCTTGGCGTGCCAATAATGGGCAAGAAATCGGCCTCTGTCATAATGTTCCACTACGGAATCCTGAGGCTGGTTAGGATATTCTTAGCCCATTTCGCTGCCTTACGAAACGAGATCCAGTGATTGAAAAATGATGAAAGTCAAGGTTCAGCGGGGAAGACATTGGTTTATCTTCTAAGCAGCCTGTCTTCGTGAACGAGCCCCTCCCTCGATTTCTGTCCAAACTCACAAAATCGCTCTGCGTGACAATCCCAAAGACAAAGGAAACGGAATGGCGCTTTGCATGTTTGAAGGGCGGGAAAGCCTTCGCGGGCCGACCGGAGGCATTTTATGTTGTTCAAATTGCGTGTGGGACAGAGTTAGCGAAATTGTGCGAATATTTTTCAGTTGTCATTTGAACTTGTTTAGGCCTTCTCTTACCTGATGGCCAGAGCACGCGACCTTTTTCATCCTGGTTATGCTTACTGCCTTGTCTTCTTGCACTTCGACACCCACAGTCTGCCTGTAATAAACCGGATCACATATTGGCCCTTATTAACCAATTCACTTTCCGGTTTGATCTAATAATCGTAGGTCTGATATGGTGCAGTTGCCAAGATATCTTTTTCGTGTCTGGGTTATCAAAGCTTATTCATAGATCCCATCGTCGTGGTGCGGGAGGCATGCAGATGGCTTCCGAGTGACTGTCACGTGATTTTGTCCATTATCTTTCAAAGACCACAGCACACTACGAAACACTTACACTTCAATCCAATCTTCTTGCAATTGTGTACCGATCACCTGACGTTAATGTTGTCGCCTTTTCCGCCTTGTGAGAGCAATGACTCTGTTATGCCCAATGAATAGATTGTGTTTGAACATAGGTGGGGATTGCAATTCAAATTTACTGCATTCCAATGTGGATTCCATGGATTCCCGCCCTCTGCGTCTACTCCTTGATTCTTTTTGTCTCACACAAGTGATAGAAATGCCCGCTCGTGCGTATTCCTTTCTGAATCCCTTAATGATTTATTTATAACGAACAGCCGTTGGCGAAGTCTAATTGCTCGCGTCGTAGCATATTTTAGATCCGACGCGCCGATCTTCGTTTTTTATTTCTTTTTTTCGAACGAAAGCTCGTTTGAACGCAGGACGGAGCCAGCGCAAACAAATCGTGCTCCAGGAAATAAATCTGCTAACACTGAACGATACTCAAAGCTAAATTAATGCTGTGGACTTGAAACCCGTATTCCGATGCACCAATGCTGATAATGGCTGCGGGATTATTATGTGCCTAACCAAAAATGCATCTACTATAACCTACTCTGGTACGAAAAAGTGGTATACGAACTGCTTTAAAACCAGAAACAACGCGAACAGCGGCCCTATAACGCGAAACTATTCCGGCATGTTTTTATTCCAACCTCCTGGCGTCAAATTTGCGTAACCGCCGACGCAAGCATCGGGCGTTGACCCACCGGGTTGTCTGTACAGACCAATCAAACGCTGTCCTCGTTCATAGGAGGTCACTTCTGTCTGCTTGAAAAACGAATAACATTGCCTACACTGATTCTGCTTGTCTTATGTAATTGGCTGACAATATAGGCGAGGATCACGCTCACGTGGGGAGGGATTCGATGGGGCCGAGCCACTGCGCTTAAAATCGATAACCGGACGAAGCGGATGGTGCTGGCATCTGCGATTGGTCCGCTTTCCCTTACATAGCTTGCGGTGGCTGGTCGAAAATCGCGGCGGCATGCAACGGAAGCTTAAATAATGATGTAACTCTCAGCAATGAAGACTTGACAGAACGAGGCCGTAAACGTGCCGAAAGTGCTCGAAAACGTTACACGGCCACGCAGAAAGCTTTATTATACGCAAATAAACCCATGTGCTGTACAGCAGGTGCGAGTAGCCAGTGCCTGAGTGATGGGTGGCAGCTATCTTTTATTCGTTTCGCAGCGGGGCAGGATGGGCTATTCAGGAGAAAATTCAGTCTTGTTCGGCATATTAATGCATCCTTAACGCGTTCACGAGAAGAAAGGGGGTTAACGGAGCGGCCCGATTTATATTAGTCATATCACAAGAAGCCAGCAAACACTCACACCATGGACAACATAGGGGAAATTACTTCTGCTTAATAAATGAAATAAAGAAACGACAAATCAATGGAAATGAAAGGGGGTGAAAAAACAACTTGCCGCAAATGGGGAACGATCCCACAACCTTCGCATTTCGCGTGCGATGCTCTACCAATTGAGCTACCGCGACGCCGTTCCCCACCCACTTTCTTCGGTATACATATTTCCTAGTAGAACCCTGGGAGTGTTAGCCAACGCCACCACTCACAGACCTTGGCGGCGGATGTGGAACATCCTTTCTGACGCAGGCGTCACGTAACGTGATCTTTTTGGGTGAAAGCAACCGGTCAATAAGCCCACACATGCACCTCAAGGCATTAATGTTGCCAGATTGGAGACCCTCGTTATGCAATAAACGAGCAGCAAGGGGGTCAACCGAAGGGCTCAGTTTTTATGAGTCACATCATAAAAAGCCAACAAACACCGACATGTGCACCAAGGACAACACAGGGGCAATTACTTGTGCTCAATAAATGTAATAAAGAAACTATAAATTAAGGGAAATTAAAGTGGATGAATAAACAACTTGCCACAGGTGTGGAACGATCCCACAACCTTCGCATTTCGCGTATAACTCATATGACAAATGAAACATTGATATTTCGCGTAACTTATCGTTTCTTTATTTCATTCAGTAAGCACAAGTAATGGAAGTGGAAGTGTCCTATGAAAGTGTCGTATGCAGAATTAAGGTGACTAAAGTAACTCAAAGGGGGGAGGGGAATGAGAGAGATACCGTTAAAAAATAAAAAAAACTTGCTCTGCTATGATTCAAACAAAAAGTCCATGCAAGGACGAAATACGCGAGCGCTATCCGCACCGGTGATGTGGTTGGCAGGCTATTACGGCGCAAAACTTCGAAACTTAACTATAGCTGCGGTGTTTTGACTTTCGCTGCTGCAGTGTTACTTGAATGCTTTGATGCCTTTTCCAAATTTTCGTTTTTGCTATTTTAGTATTAATGTCCTGTTTCCTATGTGTGCCCTATGTTTACGTGTAAATTATGGTACTTGAAAGGCCGAATACTTGGGCCCTTGTTATCAGAGGCGCAGGTGGCTGCAAAATGACGGAGGTAGCGTTCACGGAAAAGCACTTATATTGCTTGACGACATTGTCTGGAAGGCTTCCGTGATGAAGAAGGGACAACGACGTCGCCAATGAGGTCCCGTCTTGTTTTTCGTCTCTCTAGGCAGCCCACATGCCGGCTTCGTTAAGAGCTCGACAGATGACCCTGTCGCCACTCAAGAACACCTGCGCTCGACACGTCGGGGCTTGTCGACGACGAGATTTGCAAGCGGGTGACAATTTGACAGGAAACACTCCCTTCCTTGCGTCGTTACACAAGATTGGACGTCTTGTCGTAGCTTTCTTCGTTGCTGATCGCTGAAGCTGTCAGCTCCTTATTTTCATAGTTATAGCAACTCCCACGGCCGCTGCCCGCCTGGTCTACTAAGCACGTTTAAATGTCATCGCTTCGATTGTTTATAGGCCAACCCGAAGCTTCGTTCGCTGAGCTTTCTCACGAAAAAATTCCTTTCTACATCACAAAAATAACCATTGCTCCCGCTTGTACCAGAAATACTAATCAATATAGCTTATTCCTGAAGCATACAGGAAGGTGATCTCTACGATGATGAAATTGCAAAGAAATTATGCAGATGTGACGCCCATTCAGTAATCTAGTTCAAGCGAAGCTTTTGTGAAGGAATGATTGGATGCTATAAAACTGCCCATTTTGGGCAAATTGTTTATCATTAAAGCGACAATGTGCCGGCCCGGCAAATCATCAAGACGCGGAATCCAGGCGGTCCTCGCGACCGCGTAATAGACTGTCCCTAGGATTGCCTAACTTTTCCTCACACTGTATCCGGGATTTTTCCACTTGATTATTGCACTGTGTCATGCGATGTAGACTACAAGTGTCGAAAAAACTCAAACAAAAAAGAAATGAACGGCATCTGAAAAGCGATGCGATCCAAGTTGAACGTTTTTGATAATAAAAAAGAAGCATGGTTGAGACGTGCGCAGCACGTTTGATGAGCTACTGACTCGAGACTTGTCATTATTTCGCATGCTTCAATTAACTCACGCGAGAGTGCTTGGAGCAAGGCGCTGTGTGAGCGGAATTTTTGGACCCGGCACAGGCCTACCGTATGAAGTCTGGCCTCAGCCCCTGCGGAATGCCCAAGCATCAGCCCGTGAACATATGAATGTGCCCTGTCCAGGCCCGCAGGAGGAACACATGCCTTAAAACTGTCTTCGCTTACGTGGTGCGTGTCAGGACATTAGAATTAAACTGCATGCAGTGACAACACAAGACTACAAAGTCATTTTTTTTCGACAGGGCGCGTGTGCGTGAAACATGAGAAGGCCGACACAACCAAAACCTGGGCGGAAAATTATTGGCAAGACATTTCATTTAACACTCTCGTATGCGGAGTGAGGCAGGGGTACCTCAATGTTGCAAACCACAATAATTGTAGGCGCTTGTAATGTAAGTGGCAGTCATCGTCCGTCGCGTAGCACTGACGACAATTACGAGGTCTAGCGCTGCGTTCTAGCTCTTCGCACGGTGTTCTTACAGTAGGCGCAGCGACACGACGGTTCGAAACAGGTGAACTTGTACTGCTGCTGTGCCGTGTCAAATGCACCCTGGAAAACACCCGCCATGCCACTACGTTGTCGCTTGAGAAATGTCGGCAATGGTATTACCGGCATTGCTTCTCAATGGTGTACGGAACGAGACTGACGGAAAACTGGGGAAACTTTGAGCGTTTGGACGAGCTAGATTTAGCTTGACCGTCGCACACATGCTGATCGGTCAGTACGCTAATCTGCGTGCGCAAAACGTCCAGGCCAGTTGCGGAAGCCAGAATGTTGTCCTGGCTACAGGCAGATCTCATTGAGGGTAGCGTGACTGTGATTCATCTTGTGACACGGTGCGCAACAATATGGAGCGCCTGCCAGCTACCCGCGGTCTTTTGCACTGTGTGAGGGATGACTTGGCTTCGACTATTTTGCAGCTAAACTCACTCCGTGTAATCTTGCATGCGCAGGCCACTCGTGCACGTCGATGGCCTGACAGCACGACAGCTGCGGTGCCAGCGCAGCTTCAGTGTCCTAAGTGCTATCGCAATAAAATGGCTGTTGTAAATAGTTCCTGCTGCTAGGAAGGGCCTAAAATTATATTAGGTGCAAAAGTAGCTGAAACTTCAAACCCGCATAATCTAACTTGGGCACAAAATCAATAAAGGTGGGATATGCAAGGCCATATCAGTTCTGCTGGCCAGACGATGAAGGAAATTCTGGCGCATCATTTGAACGTTCATGAAGAACACTGCGAATTATATGTAGGTGGGAGCCATCGACGTGTAGTGTGGTTAGGGTAAAGCAACCGGATGTGCGGTAGAATAAATAAACATTGGTAAAATGATGGAATTTCAATAGAATTATTTTACTTCGAAAGTGATAAAATAGTGCAATCCCCAAAATTAGAAACAGTCGGATCGTACCAGGAGCATTTCGGTGCTAAGCGTAACAAGAAAGCTTGTTTTTATAGCAACAAAAAAAAAAGTTAGACCACGTTTTGGAACAAAAGGTTAAGAAAAGTGGAACTTTCTCTTTTATTATTTTTTGCCAATGTAATCTACAGCCAGTTTTTCCAACTTGTCAATTTTGCATTGCGCACAATGCGTTGGACCTGTGCAAAGCTCCCACGTGTGTTGGAAACTCGGACTTATACCTTCATCAGTAAACGGAACCGGATAGTGGCCTGGATACTCCAAATGTCGCTTTAACCAGCCCGGCCCGGCCCGCTTTCTTGCCATCCCGGGACCTTGCAGTGGTTTAGCTTGTAGTATTGAAATGTTAGGCAATCAAAAACGTTTTGGAATCCACTTGGGCGAAAGGTCTGCGCAGAGATATAAAAAAGCCGGAAAACTGCCGCGTGTTGCCTACACGACTAAACCTCCCGATCCCATTTTTTTGGGGAGTCGTGGAGGACACGCAGCGCTGTCTGCGAGGGGTCGTCCACGTTGCGATTGTGCGAGTTTCCACGTCCCCTCCTAACTTCACTATGTGGGCCGCGACAATAGGTTTCTTTTTTTTGTGTGTGTGTGTAATTTTTGTCATGTGGGTCATATAGCCCTTCTCCGTTGTTATTGACTACGCATTGTTCATTTTGTTATTTCACTTGCAGTTTTTTTTTCTAAACTACGCAACGAAAAACAACGAAAAGCGCTTGATTTGGCAGGGGTTGGTGCCCGCTTTATTCAGAAAAAAACATGCTAGTCAGATGCTGGGGTTGGCGAAAAATGGGGGAACTTTCCTTGTTCTTTCCTCTTGCTACGCTAGAGCGGTTTTGGCCCCTTAAAAGAGTTAATATATGTTGAGATTCTATAATGTGCAGGTAGTTCAGGGTACCGAAAGTGAAAAGGTAAGGAAAGACATGTGGGTAAGCTGCGTACCTCCTCTTCTAGAAGAAATATTGTACAATACTTAGCCAAGCGTAGCCAAGCGTAGCCAAAGCACCACCCTCGTTAATGATAGTTAAGCCTTAACTAAGGTTCAGTAAGTAAAATAACCTACTCATAATTTAAGCTCGAGATGGCTCATTGAACTCGGTGCACTTGTTTGAGTCAGTACGTATGTTTTCTTTTTTTGCAGAAGTATTTTCTGGTAAAAACCAAGTTCTGATGTCCTCCAAAACGAATTACATGCGCGTGCGAGAAGCTGCCGTTGTGTCTTTACAGTAATGTCCATTATTGCATCAATTACTCGCTAAAATGCCTGGTGTAGGCGACTCGCAGATCTCTAAGTAGACAATGTGTAATCCTGCAGTTAAGGTTATTGGCTCAATATCTGCACATAATTTTTTGCATGGTCTTATATATGAACACACGCAGGCTGCTGTATCTGTTATGGTAAAATGAGATACAAAATTTACGCATTTCCAGAATTCAATGAACGTGTTGGTTTCTTCATGACGCGATGATACAGCTCACCACGATACATTCCTTACAACGGCCTCAGATGTAGGCCTTGGTTGCGTTTTGTAATTCAGCTAGCAGTTAGAAAGATGACAGGTAGGCCCTTTAGCTTGCATGCATAATAGACTAGCTCCAGGATGACGCCAGTCTATATGGGTGGTGAATAACAAGTCAGGCGCCTCAGATTGCCTTCTTCAGGTCGCGATGATTATTTCTAGTGACACGTTTTCATCAGTGTAAAACACGTATTCAGCTACTCTGAGCGTGTCTCAACATGCATCGCGTTTTGTAAATAAATAAATAAATAAAGACGTTTATAGCACCCGTGTCTATTTTTTTTTACTGTATTACGTTATGCGTGACTACATAAAAATCTCCAAAATGTGCCGACAGGAGGAAAGCAAGAGGGAGTGAAAATAAATTCGCAGCGAGAAAGAAGGCCCGCTGTGAACATGACAGCATAAATTGCGAACTAGAACTCTTGATTACAAAAGCATTACCAATAAAAGCAAGCAGGAAAGTTGAAACGCCTAAACCTTGCACATACAGGAACATCGAGCGTCACTGCTAGTCGACTTGCCTCAATATCCTATTCTTCTCGCAGCATATATACAGACACGCCACGCAAGTTCGGTACGGAACCCATCAAGTTGGGCTTCTCTGCCAGCGGCGGTCGGCATGAGGCAGGTGAACACGACACCTGGAAGTGTCTGCTCTGCATGCGGCCGGTCGCCGTTCCCACAGATTCACTCTCCTGTCGCCTAAAGTATGTGGAGAGGTAGGGAAAGCCGGGGAAGTAAGAGTGGGCTCCGGCTGGAGCTTCTTTGTCGCTTTTCGCATAGTTTCTTTATCCAGTGGTAACAAGGCGCTACGGTAGCTGAGGGGAGAGTTCCGAGAAGTTGCCCAACCACTCGGTCGAGTCCGCGTAACCTTGCGGCACGGTCACCCTCACTTCAACGCTCTCTCCGCACCCACTCACTCTCATACCTGCGCGCCTAACGTTAAGCGCGTTGTACACTCCGGGAGGGAGGCCTTTTCATTCTGCTCGGTATTCGTGGGGAGTGGGGAGGCCCACTCTTCCTTCGCTCCCCCTGCTCTCTTTTTAAATGTTTCTTTCACACGCGGTCGCGTACGCGTTTTGCGGGACTCCGGCATAGACAGCGGAAGAACGTGAAGGGAGCGTAAGTAAACCTTGTTGCGACGGCGCGGAGGGTCCCGGGAAAGCTGAATGTACGGAAGAAAGCGCGTAGGGTGCTTTGGCGTTACGACGAGGTTACGTCGTCGCCCGCGCCCCCTACTGTTGCGTAATTACTTCTGCCGCCCCCCCCCCCCCTTCGCGTGCCCTTAGCTCAGGGACGGTCGCAGTGCTCGCAAGGTCAGAACCGTTGTTATTGGCTCTCCTCTGGCTGTTTGCAGTTTCAAATCTCTCTCCCTCTCTTTTTTTTTTCTTTCTTTCTTATGCAGCATTTTCGAAGGACAAGGAAACGTGCCCGGGAAATACTTGCGAGAAAGCGTTCTCCTCTACGCCGGTGGTTGATTTCATTTCAAGGACGTCGTGGAGATTTTTGATTTCTCGCTCGATCTTGTCTGTCGTGCGTTTGGGCGCAATTCTCCTTTCCCTGAGCAGGCAGTTTTCGCTTCCGCCAGCCGTAGACGCGGAAGGTATATGATCTCACATCCTGCGACGAGTCGTCTTGTTCCGGGAGTGTAGATGCGTGGGAACGACGCGGGCTGGAAGTCAAGGTGGCCCCGACGTTCGACGGCAGCACACGGAAACGAGCTTTGAGAGAGGAATTCGGCGGAAGTGGAAGTCGGTGCTCGACACTGAATGAAGGCCGAAGACCTTGGCGCTAGGGTTTTTCGCCAAAGTGTTTGCATTTTGGGACCACAGAATCTCCCGCTGAGGCGCAATTCCGTGTCAGTGGGTGAAAAGGAAGAACGCCGGCCATGAGAATTGCTAGATATGAGGAACTGGCCTTATTCAGCTATCGTTCCGGAACTGGCCGAGGCCGGTATTAGAATTCCGCGTTCCGAATGGAAGCTATAGGGACCGGAAGGAGAAGGCATTCTTAGGCGCTATGATCTCGCAGAGATGGAGGAGAAGTCTGAGGTTCCGCTGTCGCAAGAGAAAATTGTTGTCGTGGCAGCACCTTTGTAGACGCAACTGCCAGCGATAAACTTCTGTTATTTTTTTCTTTTTGCTAAGGCTGCCAAGGTTGTTTACCCCCTATACGGGAACCGAAGGTCACATGTTAAGTTGCTACATGATTTGAGCTCTCGCTCCTTCTCGCGACTCTCCTTCTCCTGAGACTTCTAAAAGGCCTCAGAAAGTTCGTCTTTCGTTTTATTTTCCGTCTGAGCTTCTTGGATTTTGGTGGGAGTAAAGAGGCAGCCTCGAAATCCTCCCTTCTAGCCATAAATACGCCCGAACAGTGTCTCTCTTATCAAGTGCTGTAATTATGTGGTATTATTTGGTATTTGTTCCTTATCGTTACGTTTTTATCGTAGTTTTCGTAAGGGCGTTTCTTAAAATTATCATTTCTATGTGTACAGCAACCCCTCAATCGTTCTTCGGCGTACCATCCGCTGGCGACCAAGCATTTCGTGGCTTTGGCAGACATTGTTTCAGCAGTGGTGTATGTATATATATATATATATATATATATATATATATATATATATATATATATATATATATATATATATATATATATACACGAAACGAAGGGGGTTAACCGAGGGGCCCGAAATTACCGAACTTTGCGGAGAAATGCATTGGCGTTCCAGTTAATTTGTTAACAAAACGTCCATTCATGCACTGAAGCACACAACTAGAACGCCAATGCATTTCTCCGCAAAGTTCGGGAATTTATATCTCGAAACTCCTGTCGTGCTGAGAATTTGTTCCAAATGGATCCGCCTTGTGAAGTCCACTGCTAGAATTTGTAGATTGCAATGTGGGTGATAAGATGATTAGCTAAAACGTTAATTAGCGAATTCTTGTACATTAGTTGATTTTGCATTTCAATTTTCTGTGAGAGTATAGTGCTTGCCGCTTCGAGTAGACCGACTCATAAACTAGGATTGAACTATCTACCATATCTACCACAGGCAACATTTTAAAAAATTTGAAAGTGTTTCCTGCAACACCCTGTATATAGTATATTACAGTTTGCAGTTTACTTTCCCGAATTGAGCACTGTAGGTGATAAGTTATGCCACAGCAAAAGACTCTGGATTAACTTCGACCACCTGGGCGCTTTAATGTGCACCTATATGCAAGTACACAAGTTTAAGATGCATTTTTCCCACGTTAATTTTTTCTGAGTCCTCACTTAGAAGACCTGTTGGAAATCGCTATTCTCAGCCAGAGGAGACATTGGTGAAGGAAAAAAAAGTGTAGCAGCTGTAGACATATTGCTCCGCTGCTCGTTTTTCATTTAACAACCCCGATTAAAACTCGCTGCAGTTCCCAGTATTGTCTGACACGCTAGAAATGTCGCAAAGAAATTTCCGTGCCTCTGTAGTCCACGTTTTTTTCTTCTCATTATAAGTTCTATCCTCGTGTGATAGAGTAGTGTGTCGGACAGTTCCCACCGATTGTCTTTCGCCCAAGAGCAGAGCGTCGCGGCATCTTAACTTCCACATTATGTGTTGTAAATTCAACTCAAGGCCTGCCGCTGTGCACCGTGATGGAGAGAGAGAGACTGACGTGAGGCGGCGCTTTCGAAGCCGACGATGTGTCGAGTGCCTCAAACCTTGGAGACGACCAGAAACATGTTAGACTCGGGAGCAAGTTTGAGGTGTGCAATGGGTATGTTTGCTGAGTCACCCAAGGTTGAACAACGTGCTATTTTTCACACGAGAGGCGGCCACTTGCCGGGCATGGACAGAGAGCCGTCTTTTACTGAACCGGCAAGCGAAATCCGCGTGGCAGAACCTGGAAATTCATTAGCATGCTAGTATGTGAAAGCTTATTCATTACATTTTTTGCATCGGCCAAGCCGCAAGGAAGATGTGAATTTGCGAACAAGAGGACAATAAATACAAATAGTGGGAGGACAACGCGTAACTAAAGTTCTGGTATTTCCCAGATGCACTGTATCTGAACCTGCATTCATTAAACGGCTTGTACCTCGCATCTGGGCCCTCTACGCACATTACTACGGAGCGAGGAAACCGACTAACTTCCTTTAAGAAGCGATATTATGTTAGAAAGGACATCAACATGACAAAATTTACCAGTAAGAAACAGCGTGAGAAGAAAATACGAGAATCTCGCTATTTTTAGCCCCGTGTTATAGAATGTTCCTCCACTCTATAGAGCACACATCGACTCAAAAACGTGGACTGCTTGATCTCGACTGGGCTTGAATTATAGCCTACGGCGTTTTCTGAGCAAATACTTTGTAGCCCGGTGATCCCGCCGTGGATTGAAACTGTATTTCTAAATCGGTACTTTGTTGGTGGTATCAAGAAGTTTTATTTAGGCGCACTGTGTTCGTCTGTCGAGAAGCGGCACTGTTGTTTTTTCGCGAGGCAAGGTTTGTAGCCGAGGCCCGTTTGTGACTACATGAGCTGGAGTCTTAGACAGCGCACTTTCTAACACATACTCTCGAATCTCGAAATTCATATTGACTAGTGAAATATAATCAGGGACAATGTACTGTGCAATTGTGCTGCCGTCTTAAGTGCAGCAGGCAAGAAATAAACACATTTTCCTAAATTTGTTTAGCTGATGGAGCATTGTATGTGTTACCACTCTTCATATACTTAGCCACCTACTCCCTTCCTTCCCCTAAAATGCGCTGAATTCAAACATAGTGCCAGTACAAAAATAACATATGTGAAGATTATTAACAACAAACTTGCGCAATAAATGTCCACACACCCGTATAAGTTGCGAAAACATGGACAACGTGGGAAGTTGAAAGAACAGTGATTTACAGCGTCTGCGATCATGAGGGATAGCGAAAGCACAAAATGTCGATCCCTGCATTTTTGTAGGCATAAATAGCGAGTCTTGCATGATTTATTAAAGGAACAGTCAGTGTCTTGACCTCGTGGGTGTTAACATGATTTTTCGGTACACTCTCAATGCCACTGCATCACTAAATTGTTTACGTTTGCATTGCCACTCCCGAAAGACTTTAGTGTGGCGCAAAGAGAACATTGGTATGCACAGAAAAGGAGCAGCGCACATGTTGTAATTAGGGGGTTTTACGTGCGAAAACTACTGTCTGATTATGAGGCACGCCGTAGTGGAGGACTCCGGAAATTTCGACCACCTGGGGTTCTTTAACGTGCACCTAAATCTAATTACACGGGTGTTTTCGCATTTCACCCCCATCGAAATGCGGCCGCCGTGGCCGGGATTCGATCGCGCGACCTCGTGCTCAGCAGCCCAACACCATAGCCACTGAGCAACCACGGCGGGTAGCGCACATGTTCCACTGTGACTTCAAACATTTCTTTATTTGCTGCAAGCACTTTTCGCAACCAGGGGCCCTATAATGTAAAACTATTCCTATCTGTTTTTACTCCAATCTCCTGACGTTAAATTCACGTAACCACCGAGAGAAGCATAGGATGGTAGCCTGCAGCGTTGATTGAAAAGCGCAATCAAGTGGGCTTCTCTATTATAGGATGTTATTTTCTTTTGCTTTTAAAGCGAATAGCTTTTCCCATATTGAACAGTTTTTCTTATATAACTGGCTGCGAAGAGACGAGGACCCCGCTCAAGTAGAGAGAACTTTGATCGGGCCGATCCCGCACAATGAAATAGATTAAGCAGACGAGGAGTGTGGTGCCGATATCTACGATTGGTCCGCTTCCCGTTAACTTGCAGTGCCTGGTTGAAAATCTCCGCGCCCTGCAGGGGAAGGATAAAAATGTCGCTAAAACGGATCCTCAGCGTGAAGAATAGGCAGAGCAATGTCGTATGTGTGCTGAAAGGTCTCGATAACTTTATTCTGCCACGCAAAATCTTTTATGCAAATAAATTGATGCACCCCGGCACCTCCGAGTAGCCAGCGTCATAGCCACAGCGGTCGGCGAGCCGCCATCTTTTATTCCTTTCGGAATGGGGCAGTCTCCGGCTATTCAGAAAATTTTTCAGTTTTCTTCGGCACATTAATGCGTCTTTAACGCGTACACGTCACTTTGACGCGGTGAGTTTTTTGTGACGTCGCGTGACAGACAGGCAAAGTAGGCCCAGCCCGAAAAGTTTGACCTATAGCAATTGATCAAATGACGCCTTTCTGGCTAACAGCGAAAAAAACGTCGAATGAGAAATTATTATTTTTATTTCATTCGGTGTATTCATGCATGATCAGTGTGCGCCTATCGTATCAAATTAGGCATTTTCACGGGTTTCGTGACGTCGTGTGAAAGACAGAAGCAGTGGGTGGTGGCACGAAAATTTTTTGACCAATCATAGGGGGCTGATTGCAGGATTGGAATAGAAAATCTTGGAATAGCTTTGTGTTGTAGCGCAACAGACTAATCCCGAGAGGAATCCTTCTGGAATAAGAGATATTGGTTGCACAAGGTGCAGTGTGGGTGGCGAACAGAAGGTATACATTGTAGTTTAACGACACGCAAAAAATGCACATGCTTAGCACTAACATTTTCTATGATCGCTTTCACTTTCTACTTGTTTTGACCTTCGTCATTGCCTAAGACTCCACCATGGCGCCGTTATCGCAGGGCTAAGGTGACCGGAGGACGCATGGTAGGTAAAGAAAGATGGGCTGTGTCATTTAGCGTACGAAAACACTGGTAGCGGTTTCCGAGACAATTTGGTTAAAGATGTCGACGACGACTGCATGCGACCCAGTTGTTCGAAGTCGCACAGGCACCACTGCATTGATGAAGTGAGAAAGGCATAGTTTAGCAGTTACAAACTAAATGGACTTATAAACACGTGTCCTTCGCGCGGAGGTACGAGAATCGTGGCATTCGTTGATGGGCAGCCGCGTTGTGAAACAGTGCGCCTTTCCGGCGGACGCCTTTGGCCCCATATGGATGCGTCTGTTGATGTTGCATATGGTCATTGCCAGGTCATCCCAAGGCTTTCTTTTTTGCGCCCCTACGACAACATATTCTTTTTTGGTTGAGCTCGGGCTCTAAGATACCGACGTCGGGCATGGAAAATTAGCAGTCGAGAAGCATGAACGGCAAGACGCAGTCGGGTACTTTTCTATGTAAATGTTTATATTCGCGCATAGGTTCTAAGCAGCAACCAGTTGTCCACGTCGATAGGAACATCGAATAAAGAAGCACTGAAGGCACTGCTGTCAAAAAGAAAGCGGTGTAAACCCACCATTGAAGTAGAGGATGTCACATTGTGCTGATACGTAAAACCAGTCACATTTTGAAATCAGTTCTGGCTTGTTAGCCAAAGCAGGCAGCGTTATTCCTTGTCGTCACTAGTTGTCGGGTTCGATATTTTTTGGCATTCCTTTGATCAACGCTAGTTTGAGTGATTTGGATACTTTGTTATTGATAAAGAAAGGAGCAAACCGCTCATAAAAAAAGAAAAACTACGATGAATAAGTAACACGCACGCTTTGCAAAATCACTTAATTATGGAAGTTTCCTTAGCTCATTGTCCTTCGGAATACGTACTGCACGAAACGCGCTCATTCTTTGCTAATAAACCAATAATTCGTGAAAACTATATATTTAATGAGACGAAAGCATTTCATTGTGTATAAAATGTTTTTTTTTTTACTTTCCAATCTCTGCATCGTTACTTGTATATTCGGCGCCTCCTTCTAATTCAGGATCGAATAAAATGTATCAGTTTATTTTTGAATGGATCATGTTTAAATAAATAAATTGGTTACTAATTAAACTAAAAATAAGCAATAAATAAATGTTAAGTTAATTTATTCGGAGATTGTGTGTGGGCGCATATTCGGCCTATCTTCAGATTCTGTTCCATGTTCTTTTTTAAATGTTCCATTCTCAATTCCCTCCTTTTTTATTTCAATCCTACATAATCTCAATTCAACACCTTCTTGAGATTTTCTCCTACAGATTGTATCATTTGGTACTATATTGGTTATGTGCCCTAAAATTGTATATATATATATATATATATATTGCTCTTCAGAAAGCCCTGTCCTCAATCTATATAAAGGAACGTGCTGTCCCCTTCATATCAATATCCTTCTGAAAGTTGTGACTAATACCGCAGCGGAGAACCGCTCAAATTTGCTTTCTTCTAAGCGATGTATGTGTAGCGCTGCAAGCAAACCTTTAGATCTTATTTCTGTAGTGGTAGAATAAAGGCGCTGATGAAGCTATTCTCACTGAGACCATAAAGGCTCCGGAGCAGTGGTATCGATTTCATGGCTAGCTATGACGTGTGGTTGTTCTCCTGATAAGAAAGACAACGCTTCCCTCCTCATTGCTAAACGAAGACGCTGCATTAGTTTCGCTTGGCGTTGTCTACGCACTTATCAGCCTTCTAGCGGGAGCTCGTGGATTATGATACCTTGAGGGTGTATAAAAATTTATGTAGGTAAATAAAGCCTTCATGGAGACATTTCAAGGCGTATTATATTAAGGCTTATCTTTGTCGTCAAACACTTCTAAATGCCGTCAAACACTTCTAACAAGTCTTGCATTCTTCCTTTCATTTGAGTTATTTGCTTCCACTGAAAATACCTTAATCAACGCGAGGTCAGCCCACATGTATAATCTGCTCAAAACGAATCTTGCGTCCTGGACCTAAACGCCAAGAGAAAAAAAGAAGCATTTGAACCATGGAGGGCAAAGACAGGGAAATGGCCTAACGGTAAAGTGCCGAGCTATCAGCCTGGAGCACAACTAGTGCAGAAAAAGCGCATCAAAATATATTTCTGACATCCCATGCAACGTGAAAGCGTTTCATCCTTCTGCAGCCCTCTCTCCCTTTTATACTCTCTGTCTTTCTAGAGCAGCCTTGACCAGCTATCTCGGTGCCAAAAACGATGACTTCATAGCGGGACGCGGGACGCTGAGGCAGCCGCAACATGTGTCACGGCCAAGGTCGAAAACATGGGGATCCGCTTCTCTCAACGTGATGGTCTGCGCTAGTAACGAGGACGTCTGTGTGACGAACAAACACGCTTCCTATGTTTGTTTGGTTTTTTTTTTTTTCAATGGCGTCCGAAGATCTTTCGTAAACGCCTTTGAAAAACACTCTGGGTTGTCTGGAGTAGGGAATTCTTTAATGGTATTTTAATGGTGAGTGAAACCTGCTCGTTGCAGTGTAGCAGAGCGCCGGAAGTTAGCAACATGTGACCAGACGAGGATGAACTCTCGTGACCCTCATCGCGCCTTCGACAGCCGTCTGGTCTACCTCAATGCCATGAAGCCCTATTATGACACGTATGGTTGGGCTTCGCTCTTGCGACCGCCTATTGTTTTTGGATAGGCGTCATGTACTGTGGCTCTCACAAACTTTTAATTGCCACAAGACCGGTGTACACACCCGCATAATTTCGCCCTTTTGAGTGATAATGAAAGTATGTTTGAGGCACACCTCTAAGCCGACTGGACGACAGAGCGCTCACAGAAGAAAACATGCTCGGATGATGCACTCAAACGTCAACAGCACAGAAAGGTACCAGAAACCTTTTCCAATTTTCTAAAGGCGGCTGGGCTCGGAAATAGCTTAGGAACGATCAATGAGCGCTGTTGTGTAAGTTTTTGTGAAAATTCGCCATCATAAGTCTGATCATCATATTTCTTGGCACGAGTTTCGAAGTAAAAGAAACCCACCTTCGCACACCAAAGGTTGCAACAAGTTTCCTCAGCCCGTAAAGCGATCGTAGTTGTGCTCGCGTGGTCATCTTCGCTGCCATCGTCATCATCCCCTCGTCACTCTCGTTCTCTGTGAATGCAATAATTGTACTGCCACCGTCGTATCTTCGCCATTGCACCATTCCGGTTTTACGTGTCATACCAGCTAACGCTTTTGTAGGCAGCACCTTATGTTGGTTCAATTTATCGTCATTCTGGAAAATTTTCTCCCTTCCAAGCACAGGAAGCTTACTTGTTATTAGTCATTCCATCTTGGCTACATTCTAACTAGTACTTAAGTATAGACACCGCAATTTATGTAATAGTATTTTTCATGGCACAAAATAAACCTACTTTGATATCCTATTGCATTTTCTTTGCAGTATTGCCGCACTGATTACACTGAGTGCCGCTCCTTATGATTTCCGGGTGGGTTCACGAGCTTTGATTTTTCAAACATTGTCGTTCTTAGCTGCGGAATAATTCTAACGATTAAACAAAACCATATCCTGTTGAGAAAACAAATAAAGGTAACTTCTAATTTTGTTTGTTCGTCGCTGCATTCTTGTTTACGCCCTCAAAGTCGCTAGAAAAGTTTTTCTCTGCGCAGTATTTGGAAGCTTCATTATACGTTTTATACTAATTAAAATTGCATACTCAATAGCGCCTAATGTTGTCCTGCCATAGTGAGCATTAATCTTGTGCGGATTTGCTTTCTTCAACGCTGATTGCACTGTACTTTACTGTCAGGAGTGCCTGGCGGTTCAGAGTATGCCATAGCACTCCTGGGAGGATATTGACAAATGCAGAAGTTTAAAACCATGCTTAAATGCAAAGACCTTGACAATTTTAATTATTTATTACTGCGCCCCAAGACGAATCACTTGCATGATAGTTTGGCACAGAAGAATAAAAAAAAAGCATAAACTAAAAGAAAGAGAGCGAAATACATACCGCACAAAGGAATAATCCTGTGCTGCTTTTAACAACAAATGTACCGATGGGAACATTTCTGTTTGGATATTATAGGTCATAGTGGTAAATTAGTATTGGAAACAAATTATGTGACTATGATACCAAGCTTTCCGAATCTAAGCATGCGATACCAAAAATGTGCCTTCCCTCAAATAAACAGTACTCTGAAGAAAATTTCATGATTTATTAAAACTACAATACGCTTATGCAAAAACGTTCCGTCTGTACTTTATTCACCAATTCAACCTTTTTTGGTTTAACTGGCAGTAACTGTCGTGTAAGATTAATAAGAAGAATCTACGCATTTATGGAACTGTATTTGCACATGTGTCAGACGATCCGCCGCGGTGGATTAGATGATGTGGTGCTGCTCTGCTAAGCATGAGGTCCCGGGATCCAATGCCGGCCGCAGCGGCCGCATTTCGATGGGGGCGAAATGCAAAAACGCCCGTGTACCGGGCATCGGGGGCCCGTTAAAGAGCCTCAGGGGCTCAAAATT
Source organism: Dermacentor variabilis (assembly GCF_050947875.1). NCBI lineage: Eukaryota > Metazoa > Arthropoda > Arachnida > Ixodida > Ixodidae > Dermacentor > Dermacentor variabilis. Next base: position 72,414,821 of record NC_134576.1, on the reverse strand, counting down.
ATTCGGGAGTCCCCCACTACGGCATGCCTATATAATGAGATCAAAGTTCTGGCACGTAATGCCCCAGAATTATTTTTTCACAGACGATTTATACTATCTCCTCAAGAATAGCGCCAGAATATTCCATTGTACCAAAACTGTTCAACGTGACCAAGGGTCAAATATCGAAAGACGCTAATGAAATAGTCAGGGACTCCACGAATCATTCCGAATGCGAAACAACGGCCGCTCAGAGATGCACTCACACTACATCTAGATGACAGAACAATTATGAAGAACTCTGAAAAGACTTATTGTGAAAAAAAAAACTTTGATCTGATTCGAGTTTGCAAGGTTTTTCATGCGCATGTTTTGTTTGTTTTATTATCTTAGCTCCAGCGGTGCACAAGGTTCTTCAAGTGTACGTTTTCATTGCTCTATTGATTTAGTTTCTTCTCTCCCTCTTTTTATCCTGTTGTTTTTCACTGGTAAATTCAGGTTCTTTCTTCTTTTCTTTTGCACGCAATTTTATTATTTTGGACTACATTGCAGGAAAACTCCTCTGTAGAACTAAGCCATGCCATCTTCAATATCCCGTATCGTTTTCTTTTTTTTTTGTTATTGAAAGAAGCTTAATCCAAAAACGTCCACGTTGGCCACGCGCTGTCATCAACAAAGCACTTCAGCCATGAATTTTGTCGTTGCTTTACTGAGATCATAATTTTAACAGAACACTTGAACGCTCACGTTCTGGAGGCCAGTAGTGCTGTTGTCAGTCTGTGCTATCTTTCCTCACTATGATAAGCGAGCGACTAGTTCACATGTGCAATTTTCTGGAGATAAACATCGTACAGAAAGTGCACACGCTTACAAGTCGCAGCTGCTGCCAGCTGTATTCGCGACGCCAAGTCCATCGCTTTAAAGCTTACGCGTGATAAGAGGGCAGCGTATCCCTGACTCGTTTGTTGTCGTTGGCACGGATCTTACGAGTGGATGCTCGTTGATGCGGAGTGTCCTTGCGGATATTATACGATATGTTTGCGCTTTTGAGCAGTCGACTCCCAATACCCTTGAAGAGATAGTAGCATCGAGTCGACAATCCTCCGTATGTGATCGAAGTCTGGTGAATCAGCAACATATTATCTACTTGTGCACTGGCAAACTAAAATGTTTCGTCTTGTTGTATGCGCCATTGCGGGCGCCATGTTCCCTCCGTTGTTGATGTTATGAGGATCCTTCACGTTTTCGATTCTCATCAGCGCGACAGACGAGATAAGTAGGCTAGAAACACGAGCGAGAATGATCGCATTGCATTATCATCAAGGTTCCATTTCCCTTTTATACATTTATATTCCGCGTACAACATCTAATGCACACTAGTGGAAGGTCAACGCATCGTCGTTCGTGTTTCTTGCCTAATTGCCCCATCTTTAGCGCTGTTTAGATCCGAAATCAAAAGAAATCTTTAGATAAAAAAAAGCTTGATCCATCGTCGTACGCTTGGGTTTATTCCCGGCTTACCTTTATCACCTCAACGATCAACAATGAAAATATGTGTACATTGGCGATCTTTTCTTGGAATGCTTTGAGAGAGGACGGTTTTCTCGGAACCATCACTTAGGGCCTCATCAGGAGAGATAACGTACCTTTTATGCTGTTCTTGTATAGCCAGAGAGAAAAAAAATTGCGGATTGCGCGTGTTGCGAGAACATTATAATTTCATGTAATTCTTTTTGTGTAACAGAAAACTGAGTGATGCATTACAATGCTCGAGCGAGGACAATATATGTGGCTTCTCCGGTGGAAATTTACATGCAGATACAATGGCGCAATTGATCATATTGTCGCGAGCGCTGCCTACATACTTTTCTGCATGAATGTATGCAAGACTGTATCGCATCTGTCAAAATTTTTAAACACTCACACAAAAGCTCTGTTTTCCAAATGCACACCTAAAGACGAGTCATGTCAAGGGGACTATCACGTGTGGTGTATTGTGTATACTCTTTTTGACAGCTGATGTCGCCATGGAAGTATTGTTTGAAATATATGCATGATTTCTCAAACAGGCCATGTGTCTACGGTGATTTGTTTGGTTATAATATCGGACCGACAACATGGCTCATTATATTGTCTCTTTTGGTACATCAACCTTTAACACTTTATCGACGAGTATTGCCTATAGGCAGCATGCCATAAAAATAGTTTTTTGTTCCAGAGTTTCAGTAATGCGTACGATGATTCAGCATAAACGACGTTGGCCAATACAATACTAGAAGACAGGCAGCAAGCGTCATGTGTTTATTTAGAGCAGAAATAAAGGAGAAGGAAGACGAAGTTTGCCATACATGACTCGTTTTCTTTGCATACCATGGTCAGACGAGACAGAGTGCTGCAAGATATCCATGAGTGTCGCACACGTGATGTAATGCAAATGAAATGTACGACTATGGTTCACATACCCCGAGTGCTGTCTGTACAAATTCCAAATGAAGCCATACGTACCTGGGGTTAAGCCCACTTCCAGTTTCCTGCCTGTAATTCTATCCTATCGCTGACAAAACTTCCACAAAATATTTTTTTCGTTGTTTATGCTTATTCTCGATGTGTATTGCTCATTTAAATAAGGAGTGAACATATGGGGGGGGGGGGGGTGAGTATTTATACTTGCCGTCATTAAAGGGCCAATTGGGCGCATATATTTCCTTCTGTGCACGAAATTCAACTTTCTTATTTCCTGCACCCGTGATCCCAGGATTATGATGAGAACAACATGCCAAAACAGCCACGCACTGACTTTTGATGCTCTTTCAGGGACCCTGGCTTGTCACAAGATAAACAATACCACTTCATTCTTGTCCTTCTCGAGTCTTCTACTTTGCGACGTTTAATTCCTTAAATCGATGAATCAATCGATGAACGGATGAGTGAATCAGTAGAATCATAATTGCTAATGATAGCCTGATGATAGATGTTTATACCTTACAGGAAGCGCGCTAATGTCTTCCTCAAAATGTGGCATCTTACATAGTATTGCACAGTAAGAGTCACAGTACAAAGAACTTCGTCTTAGTTGCTAATCTCTCAAAGAAGGTAGCATTGCGGTGGAGATTTTGAGATAACTAAGCTTAACGACAATGTATTTCCAAGTGTGCTGTAGCACGTTCATTCACGCGTGGCATAATGGTTAGCAGCATTGTCTTAAGGAACAACCCGTCCTGTTTGCTGGAGTCTTGTTTTTTCTCCAAACTTTACATGTATCCTCGTAGTGTTACATTCGCGCACATAATACACATGGGTGTGACCTCGCTGCGAGTAATGTGGCTGTGTTTGGCCTTGGACAGAAAGCCTTCCTTTAAGCAGAAACATCGCAGAGACGCCACCTAGAACGCGGGAGTCATTTCGATTGGGGATGGTATGAGCACAACGGAAGGAGTAGGCACGACAGGCGCCGCATGCCTCCAGGCAGTATCCGCTTGGGTGTCTAGGTTATTCTGGTGCCCTCTGTAAGTCGAAGTCAACCACCTCACTCGTATAATTTGGCCTCAAATACAAACAAAAATACGCCCATTCACAGACACACACGCAGAGACTTGCACTCACTCACTCAAAAGCATATGCACGTGCAGGTATACCCCCCTCTCCTTAGACACCACGCACATGCGCGAAACTGGGAGTGGGCGACACCTACGACACAAAGAGGCGGCTAACACCTCCGAGGAGCCGTGTCGGGTGTGCACTCCGCATCTTGGATATCGCCGAATTACAGCGCTCGCGTCCTGTCCGTGCGGTCGCCCAAGTTCCAATCGCCGCCGGTCAGTGGCAGCGGCGGCGTCTGTGTTCGAGAGAAGCCGCCACTGAGCCAGGAGCGGTCACGCGAGAACACTTTGCACAGCGCTGCTTACATAACACGATAAGACTCGCAAGCCAAGGCGGCGCACGCCACAGAAATTTCAGGGGGAGGGGGGGGGGGGGGAAGGCGTCACTTATCGCCACTAAGAGCAGCACCACCTTTCGCAAGCAACGCGTTTCCACACACACCTCATATAAATATCGGTATGAAGAATTACAGCCTGTGCCGTCTGATTATCCCTAGACGTTACCATAGACTGCACGTTTTTTTTTTCTTTTGTCGGAGTTCGCGTTCTCGCCTATACACCAGTAAACCAATTTGGGATGAGTGGTGGTTTGACGCCCAAAACGATGGTATCGTTCGTGTTGCACCTGTTGGTCCTCACCTCCGGCGGTTCTTTATGGGTGCCGCGATCGCAGGTCCGATGCGAATGGCCTCAAATAAAAGGGTGCGAGTGGCTTTTAGAACGTCAGGATTCTGTCTAGAGCAGCTTATTACCACTGTACGCAATGTTCGCGTTAATCAGCAGCGCTTGCACCATTAAACGTAAAAAGTAAGATAATCGCAGAGTATCAAAGGCCGGCGAAGCTCTTGAACATAGCGTGCACGTACCTGTTTCTTTGCTCGGTAAATATTGGCGGCCACGGTTGAGCATAAGGTTATGAATAACTTCTATATCAACAGCTCTAATGCACTTAGCGCATTTATTATGCCTAATAACTTAATAGGGCCCTCAAAAGGCTGCATATGCAATTTTTTTTTCTTATAGCCGGCAGGTTCCTGAGCGCCCTAACAGAGCTTGTTGCTTGGTTATAGTTAGCGCATACTTGTAGGTTTCCCATACCCACCTTAAACGGCTCAAGAGAAGGTACACAGAGAACAAGCACCATCGCAAGGATCCTTCCTTATGCAAAATTTTTCGATAGGGTTTGTAGATAGGCCAAGTAGAAAGAAATTGTATATATTGAGACCTTGGTACGACGAGATCCTCCCTACTTCAAGCGTGAGTGGTTTCTAAACATTCCAACGCTTGCCACACATTGCAGGCGACACAGCACGTGGAAGTAAATTTAGGTTTACGGACACTCTCTTTATGATGGGTAATTTGGTGAATTAGTAAAAGTGCCTTCATAGGAGAATGAGGCACTACATTACATGAAATGAATGCTTAACATCATGCTACAGAGCACGGTAACTTTTCCGTTCCTCGGATTTGAAAATGAACTCATTGAGTTACTGCTTTATCATACGACTGAAAAAGCAATTTACATTGAGGTATTGAGGCAATATTAGGGCGCAAACCCCCGCAAGGTGATCAGCGTCTCCAACTGTGACATGCGTGGTGTTTGGGATCGCACCGCTGGTACGATCTGTTGGGAACTCGGCGCTGACGCCCGTGGTTGTACCTGGGTCGCAAGCCCCAAGGGTAGCGTTGGCCTGGCGGCCTGGGGTACAACTGGAAGCATCCGAAGGTCCCGGCAAAGCATGAGTCGACTGGTAACAACGAAACAACTTGTTTATTTTAACATCGCAAAGAGTTGGCGGTCAGGTTTGACCGAAGAAGAGAGACGGGAGAGCACTTCACTCAACAGAAGAAATCGGAGCCCTCCTTTTGGCGTCCGGGGGCAGCTGTTTTTATACTCTCGCAGTTGAGGGCAAGAAGGAACCCCTCAAAAGACGAGCACGTGAATGTACAATGGGCTAATGGTGACGCACACTGTCGTAGCGATGCCGTAGCACCATGTCGAGCACAATCTCGTAGCACCCTGTCGTGGCGCTGCCGGTCGGACACAATGACTGTAATGAGAGGATGGTCCCTGCTTTGGCATCGCCTGTTTCGGGCACAATGACTGGAACGAGATCCCTGCTTTGGCATCGCCTGTTTCGGGCCCAATAACTGGAACGAGATCCCTGCTTTGGCATCGCCTGTTTCGGGCACAATGACTGGAACGAGATCCCTGCTTTGGCATCGCCTGTTTCGGGCCCAATAACTGGAATGAGATCCCTGCTTTGGCATCGCCTGTTTCGGGCACAATGACTGGAATGCGAGGATGATCCCTAGGCGGTCGCATCGCCGCAGTCGCGCCTGGAAACACCTGGCGATGAGTGTTGCGGCGACGACGATCGGGCCAAAATGTCTGCCGCCCCGCCGCAGTCGCGCCGGCAAAACCACGTGTCGCAGGCGAAACGCAACAGTGGGCTTCGTTCCTGTGTACGACATCTTTTTTTTTTTTTTTCAAGAGAGGTGATTCAAGGTTGTAACTACTCCATCTTGTTGGTCTGTAGGCCAGCTGAGTACCAGAAAAAGATCTGAAATATTTCGGTGACCACTCATGTATCGCAAATATCCCGCGACGTCGAAATTTCTTCCCCTCTAGTGCTTGTGTATCGGCCGGGAGCCCTCTTCTTTGTTTATTTAGTAGGCCTACGGTGTGGAAGCGGGAAGGGGGCGGGCGTTATATCGCAGTTTATGTTTAACAGGTATTCTCACAAGCCTTACGTTAGCCAACATGCCTGGAACCGATGGCTACGCACCGCGCCAGAAACCAAGGCACTCTCAGCAAGTCACGTACTATCCTGTCGTACCTACGGTAATTGCACCCGGCGACTACTTTCTGCGGCCAAAGCTACGGAGCCGAAACACGCGTTTTTTTAGAGCGCTCCTCTTAGGCGCCCGTTCCTGCGTTGAGCGTCGGTGTATTATGCAAAAAAGAGGTGAGGCGTGCATACAGGACACAAGAGTAGAGAAGTGGACAACACGAACGCCGACTATCAACTGAACGGAGCACTAAGGTGAAAAAAGAAAGAAGACACAAAACTCATCTGCGCAAGTAAAATGTTATGTAAAGTAAACTTTACATAAGGAAGAGATTAATGCCTTAACAGTTATCTCGCACGTAGACCGGCACATGTACTCGACTGACAAGTGGCGATACCATTTCAGAGCTTGCGCAGATGAGTTCTGTGTCTTTCTTTTTTCGCCTGAGTGCTTCCTTCTCTTGATAGTCGGCGTTCGTGGTCACTTCTCTACTCTTGTGTCCTGTCTGCACGCCTCACCCCTTTTTTGCATAATGAATCCATTACCAACTAGCTAAGCTTTCTGTCGTTCTAAGCGTCGGTGTAAACGGGCGAATGAGCACAGCCAAGGATGAAGTTGCGAAGGCGGAACGCAACGGGGGATGAAAGAGGGTGATAGCGAAGAGAGCGTTAGGTAGACAGTGGAGGAGGCCTGGTGCAGCGAAAGCATGAGGAGGAAAGTGGAGGAGGAGAGTATGCCGAAAGGGTGAGGAGGAAAGCAGAGGGCCCCACGACACGTGCTGAACATCGGCGACTAGGCATGCGGCGAGCTCGTCCACCGATACCATATATGAATCGAAGCGCTGGCGAGGAGTTCGGATCCACTGCACAGGCACTACTACGCCCGCACCGCCGCCGCTAGAGAATGCGCTCCGCGCGAGCAACGCGTTCCCGTGTTCATGCTTTCTTTCAAAGGGGATGCCATAAACCATTATTATCGTCATCATCATCATCAGCAGCATCTTATCGTGACACTTGTCACGCGATGTCAGGTGCGCGTCGTGCAGCGTCGATACGTTGAAAACTTTGCATTGCAGTTGTGCGGTTTATTACGTGAGGCATCCCGACATGTAGCAGTTGCATCGCATCGCCACGTGTACAGGTTTTGTGACATGCTCAACGCAATCGGGGCAAATGCTTCGTCTGCCGCTGCTGCTAAACAAGCTGCCCGAGCAGAGGACCCAGTCGTCCAGAATCAAATTCTTTGTCACAATATATCGCGAATTCAAAACACCTAAATACCTGGGCTCAAAACTCGCATTAGGGAGTATCGTAAGCGTCGATGAAATTCTACTTTGTTGCGTATCTGCACGTAGTCCGGGAACATAGGCAACTGGAAGCTACGTAGCGCAAAACGGAACGTACAAATTATTATTCTTTCACAGCGTAAGCTGTTATGGGCTCATTCCGATAGCCGTTTTGGTTGGCGATGTTGTCCACTGCAGCCGCATTTGGTGTCCGTTGCAAATATTGCCAGGAATGAGAAAAAAATACTCAGTTCCTATAGAGGGATCGAGCCCAGCCCCTCTGCGCGGGAGTCAGCTTTCCTACCACTGCGCCACGTCTGCGTTTGTTAGTAGGTGCGAAAACATGCCGTATGCATGCGTCCTAGCGCGCGAAGAGTCGCGCGATGTGAGATGCGTGCCCATACGCGCACACTTTGCACTGCAGTTACATATTTTAGCACCAGGCGTCACGACTTGTAGAATTTGCGTAGGCAGCCCTACAAGGTAGATAAGGAAGTATCGAGGAAGAAAAAGATTTACCCCCGTATTCAGAAATGCATCTTAACTTGAAGTCCATGCTGGACTTGATGTAAATGACATCTGATGGGAATGCGCCCAAGACGCCCATTGCGTTTCCTTTGGTGTGTTCACGGCAGGAGACATTTAAATTAAGTCAAACGTGGGCTTCAAGTTAAGATGCATTTCTGAATACAGGGATAAGGTGATGGATACATGAATACCAGAATTAAAAACATGTATAGCATACCCGTATAACTGCAGGCTAAGTGACTATTTGTCACCGCCCAGTTTCAAAGGGGACCTCATAAATCATGATTATAATCTTCAGCAGCAGCATCGTATCGTGCCACTTGTCACGTGATGTGAGATGCGCGCTGCGTAGCGTCGATACGTGCGAACTTTACATTGCGGTCGCGTTTCATTCCGCCATGCATTAGGGCATGTATAGCAGTTGAATAGTATCGTGCACGTGTCAAGGTATGTGAACATATGCGCATCGTAGTCTCGATACCGGTGTTTACTCTTCGGTAGACGTTACGGCACCTCCTCGCAAGGTACGAACCGCGGCTGAAGAAGCGAATCGTAGATCTACGCGGGCCGCTGCACCCAGGCAACGCCGGGCTCAGCAGACCACTGTGCAGAGAGGAGAACAAGCCGTAGTCCGCCGTCGACGCCGGTCGCACCGTTCAGTTTGTTCTTGTGAAGACTACGCAAAAAGCCTTCGCCGCGAAGACCTTCTAGTGCGTGCTGCCGAAAATAGAGCTCCTATCGAACCGCTCCTCCAGCTTACGCTGTGACTGTTCTACAAGTGCCGCGCAGGCCTGTGAATTTCTTGTTGTTGCTGAAGGTTTATTTTATAACAAATAGAGAAGCTATATCATTCAAACTACAAATAGCGACGCGCTTCAAAGATTGGACGTTTGGTTCAATAGTGCTCGGCTTAGCGTAAAATAAGAAGCGACGTGTGTGTTTTGGTAAAGGGCTCATATCTATTTGCTGCAGTGCGACATTCACAAATTATATCAGCATTTATGTTCGCTTTTGGACAACGGTACAGCTTCCAATTTTCCTTGACACTAATTCACGGATAGTAATTATTCCCCGAGCGAGCTCACATGAAAGCACTAAAAAACAAAACGCTGATGTGCTGAACGTGCTCGTAGAACCAAAACCGCAAGCAAGACGCCGACACTACTTTTCGTAGTAACGCTAGAGCAGAAGCTCCGCATATTCAATTCAATTCAGTGTTTATTTTTCTCTTGGACAGAGAAGGAGACAGGACTAAAAGCTCGTAAGCTTGACAGAGGTCCTGCCCCCTTAATCAACTTTACAGTACAGTACACAGGCGGAGATCTTCAATTTTCCAAATAAACACTGAAATAAGATAACAAAACACTTTGCAAAAAGCAGCGCTATGAATTGCAGCACTAAACATAGGCATATGCGAAAGCATAGGAATATGCAAAACATAGGCACATGCGAAAGCGTGCTATATATATGGCTTTGTCTGAGCTTCCACAGAAAGTTGTCTTTGCGACAATTGGCGCGTGTGCCACGTCGCAGACGGCGTAGGTCTGCGTCAGTTTCCCTACAGGGCACAATTTCAATGATTAAACGTGCAACGCCCTACTACGTCTTTTTCGTGCGTCCCATCAGCTAGCAACAAGTTGATTATCAAAAAGCTATAAGGGGCCACGTTCTACCAGTCTTTTCTCGTAAGAGCTAGTGCTTCCAGGCGCCGTATTAAAACGCGTAGCCTTCGGGATCGGCTAACATTCACCAATGCGGTGCCCTTTATTACCTATAGCGCACCTCTTCAGGATCGACCCATGCCGTATTGGAACGTGTTGTAATGTTTCTTGAATGGAGAATAAAAGTCTGTTGTCCTCACCATCGTCATCGTGCTATCGTCGCCCCCGTCATCGTGCCACTATAGTCACACTGCCGCTCACGTCACACGCAGCATTTCTCGCCTTACGCAAACACGCTGGTTCATGTGGCCTGCTCTGCACAACCCCGTAGTACGCTGGAAAGATAGTTATCTGCAGGATGCTTTGCATAGGTTTTATTCACGTAGTACCTGGGATCTGTATAATTTATTTTTTATTAAACTCCATGGTAGCGAAAATTGTGGCGCCCAAGAGAAAACAAATTCCCAAATTACCTACATATTAACTAGAGCTTTATGCGCACAAGCGAAATATAGAATTTACTGGTGTGTTTCGTCGTACATGGTATCGCTTAGCCGTCGGTTGATTGTTCAATTGTGTTACTAAACATTTTCCGCTGCATTCATTCTTTCTCGAGATAATTGGTGGCTCGATGCGAATATGTTTTTTTATGAGGAGTGTGTAATTAGCGATTATATTTTTATGTGGTGATTATTGTATGTTTTATGGTGATCATTGTATCCCCATGCCATGCGTGAATCACAAAACCTTATGGACACATCCGCACACTTATGAAGTGGCAGCCTCTTTGACAACCACAATGCCGAATACTAACTACTAGGATACAGTATATCTTGATGTAATCACCGCACCTTGGTTGAAACTCACCTTCGTACCAATAACTAGTGTGCTGTGTGCAAGTTCGTTGCGGTTGCTATCCATCAAGCGGTCGCGTTCGAAACGGAGGTGTCTGTTGTGGATGGTGTGCTATCGCTATATATTTAAAGCCTTGTGTGAGTTTAGCACATCCATTCTGGGGGACTGGCCAAGGAAGGGCACCTACCAATATCACCTAAACAGAGCCGAAGTTATACGTTCGGCCATACACTCAGTGGTGCGTGCCCAGTTACCCATGTTAGCTCTCAGGCTAGACAGTAGTCAGCAGCAATTTGTCCATTCGGTCGTCTACCCACTAGCTCAAGTCGTCTGCTCGGCGAGAAAGCATGTGCATGTGGCCCAGTCTAGTCCACAACTTAGATCACTGGGTGAAATAGGCGACACACAAGCGGAGAAACTGGAAACATGTAAAGTCTCCAAAGAAACCTAAACGCATTAAGTTCGTTCTGTCACGGATTAAGTCTGCCTCAATGGGTAATCAAACGATTACTCCTTGGCATGAGCGCACTGAATTGGGACACCCTTCTCACACTTTCTAAGCGACGTTACCCTCCCCCCCCCCCCCATGTTTTTCTTTTAAATGCGAATTCCAAGAAAGCGCAAGCATTGCTGCCGCTGCCGCTACTTCAACGCGTAGCTGTGTCAAGGAAAGACACAGAGAGATTGCCGGAGGCAAGTACTCAAGGAGCCGAAACACCTGCGTCGATGTGGAGCACGGCCGACGCTTCGCTGGAAAGCCGGAGGCGAAGATACACAGGCACATTCTTGTTGTTAAGAGCGTTTTCGCAGTGCGCTCACACACGCAGGCACACGTGGACGGAGAGAACGCCGCGTGCACTGCTGTTAGCAGCGCTGGTAGCGGCCGCTGTTTACGCGCTCCACCGATAAGAGACGCGCGAAGCGACTTCGATTAGTCTCTCCCGTTCCCACGGTCGGCGATTGGTCGAACGCTGTTTTACACGTCGCCGCGAGTGCAGCTGACGAGAGAAGGGGAAGGGGACGCGACGGCTGCGGGTCCCGGATGACTCGACGCCGCCGACGCTCATTCGCGGCGGCTGGCGACACTCGCTGCGGCTGCGACCTTCGTTCGGGCGATTTCCAGCGAGATGGCGGTGTTTACTTGCGATGCGGCACACGCTGGAGCGTAATTCGGGTGCTGCGCGCAAAGCAACACTTTTGTCTCCATGTGGTGAGACCGCAGGAAATCTCAAAGTACGATGCAATCAGCAAATTTGAGCAATACCTCGAGCGGGAAGTATCTCGCTTAATCGGTGACAGTGGCGTCGGCGTTACGGCGTGATTGAAATGTCTCCTGAAATGTCTCAATCGAACCGTCTCGAGTGGGTGGAAAGCGTGACAAGTAGAAATGAGCAGTTCAGCGAGAAACCAGTATATTCTTCGGGAATGCAGCATTGAAGTTCGCGGAAAGAAAACAGATTTAAGAACGGAAACAATACGAATGCATTGCTGCGAGTTGCTAAATGTATGTACATTCGCATTGCTCTGAAAAATAAAAAGAAACAGGGCGCATCAAAGGCGCATCTTTGAATCCACGGGAAGCGTAGCTAGATTGTCAAGTGGTGCAGATTAGGCTAAATCATATAGAACTAACGGTGATGCGTACAACCGCGTTTGGTTTCATCCTACGTAGCGTGCAACTTCATGCTATATATATGCTTATGTTTATCAATGATGAAGGTGACACCTTCCATTACACGCAGTTTTCACGTTCGTGCGCTGCACCACTCGCAAGCCTTGCCGAAATGCGAACAACATATCAGGTGGACGCAGTGTGAGAACGTCTACGCAGCCCTATAACCAAGGCTAAGGCGATCTATCTATCTATCTATCTATCTATCTATCTATCTATCTATCTATCTATCTATCTATCTATCTATCTATCTATCTATCTATCTATCTATCTATCTCGCTAGCTATCTATCTCGCTAGCTATCTAGGTAGCTAGCTAGCTTTGCCCAGTGGGCCAAGTCTACTTTCTTGGGCGATTAGGTACGTGCTCGTGGTCTCAGTGACGTCGTTGCCGTGAGGGCCAAGTCTACTCTCTTACGTGGGCCATTAGGTATGTGCTCATTGTCTCAGTGATGTAGTTGTCGTGTGGGCAAAGTCTACTCTGTTACTTGGGCCATTATGTATGTGCTTGTGGTCTAAGCGGTGGCGTCGTGAATTAAAGTATGTGACCACAGGTGGCGCTGTACAACAGGAAACGGAAACGGGGTTTTGCACAGTATGGTACCTACTGGGTTCTGGCTGCTGCGCATCGATCGTGCTCCCGCCAGTTTGGTTGCTGTGTGGCAAACGTAGCGCCTACATGTAGGCGCTACGTTTGCCACACAGCACCCAAACTGGCGGGAGCACGATCAAGGCGCAGCAGAATATATGTAGCGCTGAGTCATATCGAGTTAAGGCACACTCTGAACTGACTTTAAAGGGCATCCCGAGCGGTTTTTCGTTTATTACGCCGCCGTTACCCCGAGTTGTGCCGCCGCGCTCCAGCTGTTGCATTTCGTGTAGGGCTACTGACAAAGTGCGGTTTCCAGGTGGCACGATGGCCTCGACTGGAATAAACGCACACACCAAAGATTGAGTAAGCTTGAAGATATTTTATTTGCATTTTACAAGTACAACAAAAAGCACACGTCTACGGATCCACACAAACGCGGCTACAAAGTCAAGAAAATAGTCAAGAAATGGCTCATTAATAAGGGTAGCACAAACGCACAAGAAAGAAGACCTAAGCTACAAAACGTACAGTCGGCTGCTAAACATAATAATTTCCCTGTCACCGCGTGTCACTTTTATACAGCATCTTTAGAGCACTACCAGGCCGGGTAATTTGGCGGAAAGAACGCAACAGCTTACGGCCGTCAGCTGCCTCTTCCTTACGGGTGTCATAATTATCTTAATCTCCGCATCAATGTCGTGCAAGTCCGCATACAGGTATCTGTACCTGAACCATATGTGCCAGCTTAATACATGTGTAGTGAAATTATGATAACCACTGCGTCTTATCAAACGTATTGGTTTTGCAAATGCGCATTACAGCTGACGGAACGACATACTGTAAGTGAAGCACAAGAGAACAAGGACAAAAGGAGGATGCAACACTTGAAGAGAAGTGAAGACTTAGTAGGCGTACAACAAACAAGCGATGACGGAGAACACACAATGATGCATCGGGTGTTCTGTGACATCGGTTTGCGTACTTACGATGTTATGGAGATCAACGGCATAAAAACGTACCTTCAAGCGTATTCCGTCAACCTCCGCCGCATTCATTATGATAATCAACGCCTAAACAAAATGAGCCACTATTTTTTGCCAAGAGTAGACCTCTTTACAGCAAGTCTGTGTAATGACTCGCAGACGAAACCAGCATGCTTTCGAAAATGTTTTACCGCCGTAGTATTCGAATGCCAACGGCCAGGAAACACATCGATACCAATAGGCTGTCGGCTGTTAATCAAGTACAAAAACCTTGACGCTATGACTAAAAAGCAGCTTCAACAATCAAATTAAAAAAAATCAACTGCCTATTTGTCTGAGGTAAAAAAACATCCTTAGACACCTCGATTCTTTATGTCAATGGTTTGTGTAAATTAAAAAATTCAGCATGTTCAGCGCCCCTAGCAGAGAAAGCACAAATTAAAGTATTCGACCAAATTACAGTAGCTACACTTGCGCGCTTACGCTGAAACGCGCCTCGATTGATTTTTCGCCCTCTGTGGCCATTTGTTGAACTTGAGAGTGTGCGGGGCCTGCATTCACTACAACCAACGTGGTGTGTTGACCAAACAAATACTGCCGTAGCGCCACTCTGCGGTTTTTAGAAAAATGTATCTTAAATAAAAAAATTGCGTGTTTTTTCCTAATAACATTTCGTAGGGTCCTTTAATAGATTTTTTGGGTCCAAAAGTGTGTATATTGTACTTTGTGATACGAAGTTTAAGGAAATGTATATATAATAAAAACGAAGCGGATGTTGCCTTCAAGATTCGCAATTGCTTCAGGTGCATGCAGCTTGCAAAAGCACGGCCTTCGAGATCGGACTTTGTCACTCAAAGGAAGCCGTAGCTGGGAGGCGGACAGGCATTTAGGCCCCAATCGTTGGGTTTACAGTGTCTAGGTAGGCTTCCTTATTTATAAAGAATATACAGGGACTTAAGCCGAACCATGAGCGAGCTATACAGACACACGCGGTACGATTCGGTGTCTGATCCGACGTGCGGCGCTGCATGCTCCGGCGATTCGGGGGGGCACGCGGTGCGTGCACATGTGCGCATGGCGTGCATCCGAAAGATTGAGCGGCGCGTAAGCTCCGCCCACATCCAGCTCCCCAGCTTGAGCTCATATCCACTTCGAGAAACGCAATATAAACAGCTCTGCACAACACTGCTTCGCTTTACGCGAACACTGTCGATAAAATTATCCCCCTACGAGTGACAGAACACGTCACGACGGCGCGTTGTCCACTGACGGCTCCACTAAAGCCAGCGATGGGGCCGGTAGGCATAGCTAGGCGGACGCTGCGGCCGACGGCGCTTGCGATCCAGCCCGAGCTCGTCGAGGAGTGCTTATTTTTGCCAAAACAATTAACACTGTACACATTAGGTCGCTCGTAATTAAATACAATTGGTTTACTCGACGCAGTCGTTGCGAAGGGCAAACGTGCAAGCGAAGCGAGCGGCCTCGCTCAGACGGTCGGTGTGATGTCTGCCCGCGAAATGCCCTCGTGTCGCGGCTCCCGATCTCGCCAGTAGCTTGGTGCTAGTGTATTAGGCGCTGGTTTGCATAACAGGCACACGTTCGAGATAATTTTACTGAACTGGTAACTATTTCATGTCGGAAACAAACTGCAGCAGGCAAAGAAAAAAAAACTGCGAGAAACCGGCCAGCCAGCACCGCCTCCGTTGGACGATGAAAATCTGCCCGGTTTGTCGCACGCCGGACGTCCGATCCGGCGCTTCGGCACGGCAAAACACCTCGATTCGGGCTGCCGTTTCGGCGCGTCGGAAGCCGGGTCGGACACCGAATCGGACCGTGTGTCTCCCGTTTTGGTTGGCGAACACGAGCCGATCAGCGCGCCGTCCGTGCAGCTCCGTCTGCTTGCAATGGTGCATGGCCTACGGACTTCTTTGACACCTACTGAGCACGAATTCATGATCACCGCTCACATGCACGCTTCCCATGGCGCTAGCTGTCGTGTTTTCGAGAATACGTGCCCTCATGTTGAATTGGTGCGACCATATTTCCTCTTAGCGTCCGGTATTAGAAGCAATTTTTTTCTATGAACATTCTACTATCATCTGTTACTAGGAAGTTGATTAAAAATTAGGAAAACAGTTACTGTGCAAAAAAGCATTTTTTTTAAAGCAGCCAGTCTTTGCATATTCATTTATAGTTGAGATTATGTTATCTGTTCATTTTTCACTAAATAATTTTTAACAACTTTCTAGTAACCAGTGTTACTAGAAAGTTGATTGAAAATTGAGGAAATTTACACCTGTGCATGAAACAAGACTGTCTTGCACCAGCCATGTTCACTGAATAATTATAACCTTATTTAATAATATTCATGCATGTTTTGTAACTTGGGTTATGTATTTTAAGAACATAATTATTTTTATTGACTTCCTATTGAATGGTGTTTCTAAAAAGTTAAAACAGTGTGTCTTAACTTTCTAGTAACTTTTTTTTTACATACTGAAGTTAGAAAAGAAGCAACCAACTTCCTTTTGACAAACGTTACTAAAAAGTAAAAGTCAATAGGATGTTACTAAAGTTGATAGGAAGTTGATAAAAGTTCTAAAGAAAGTAAGGAAGCATTTTTGTATGGGGCAAGAGGGGAGCCCCGTTGCGGCATAACGGGTTTCTACGCATTCGCTAGCACCGGTGTACTGTGCATTTTGGATGTTATCCCAGGCTTTGAAGCGGTGGCGCTAGATGGCGCCGATTGTTCTTAGAGAAGCGCGAAAGAGGAGTCCGGATTCAGAACACGCCTCACACATCACTCGTTCCGACGGTGGCAATACTTTCTGCGGCTGTGTTGATTCAGCGCTAACGCATTACCGTCGATATGTCATCATAAGATGGATTCTGCCGCTTTTTTTCAACTAGTTTCATTCCTTTCCACTTCCAGCCCCAGTAGAGGCATTACATGGGTGGAAACAAGAAAAACACTATAACACTTAATGCGCTCCCTTTACACAAACATCAATATTAATAACGATCTCCATGCAAGCGTGTTTAAAGGGACTCTAAAGCGAAAAATCATTTCTTCTGCATCAGTAAATTACCGTTCTACAACACCAAAAACATCACTCTTGCAACGCTAAGACGTTTGGTAAGCCAGAAAAAGCGCAAGAACGAAATACGGGTGGCGACGCCTACTTAAGTTCGCACACCTGGGGGCTGTGACGTGTTGGATTTTGATGGCATCTTCTAGGGTCTACCAATTCTATATAGCGGTACAGATTGACTACATTGTGTTTTAAAGGAACCAAATATTAAACATGGTAAGTTTTGGGAACCTTTATTCAGCCAACGCGGCCCAAATGCGAAAACATACTTTGGAATCCCTGACGTCATGCTGACGTATCGGCGCTGGGGTTTCGGCGCGAAATTGAAATACTGATACTTGGACCTTCATTTTCCCATCTCATAATCAAACTATTTTTTTGAAATGACTGCCTTCAGGGTTCTCAAACAATGCTTTATTAGTCAAAACTGATTTATTGTTTCGCTTTAGTGTCCCTTTAAGCGCTTAGAAAATGTAACGCGGCGCCTTGAAACGGGTACGCTGGTTTTATAGTTCCTTATTTCGAACCATCGAAACTTTTGAAATATGGCCTTTGACGCTTCCAAGTCTTTGCCTACGCCCCTGTATGTTTCGAAAGTTTCAAAGCTCGAGCACCCACGAATGGAGAGTGGGAGCTACCTGCATCTACGCCTATCAAAGACAGCGACAATGCCGACCGCCTGTGTTGTGCCATGCACTAGGCTTTCATTATTTCCTCATTTTCAAAAATTGATCTCAAGAAGACCGCCAAGTCAAAGCCAGAACCTTGCTGCCGAGGTGCGATGAAAGGCGGCTAACATCTACAACGCTATTCACTTCATCTGAGGGCACAAAGGTAGTAAAAACTTACCTGTAGCTTGATCGTAGCTTCCTGCCGTTTGGTATGAAGCCAGCAGGCCAGTTGCTGCCATGTCAGACAATGGCGTACTCTCCGTCAAACAGGAGTGTGAAGGAAACCTCGAGAGAAAAACCACTCCTGCTGTAAAATTTACTTCGCTACATTTGTTCTCACGAACAAATTCTAGCTAATCCTGACATTGGAAAATGAATTATCTAAGGATGCCAGCCAATATCAAAGATGTCTTACAAGCGACACGCACAGTGAATTTTGCTTTTCTATTTTACTTTGTTTTCCGTCGTGCCATCCGAGGCAGTAGGTTCTGTACCGAGGCACGGTCAGCTCAATGTTAAACAAGCACATTGTTTCAAGGGTCGAAGCACTTTATTAACACTGATTTGAAATTATTCCCAGTGTAAATGAAAGAACCTTCATAGTGATTTTTAATTTACAACAGACACGGCGCCTTCTGGTTGTGTGCGCTACGACACGTCTCTGCAAGTCGAGACATGTAGCGCGTCTGGAGAAGGAAAAAAAAAAGTCAGGAAAGAAGCGACCTCGGTGTCTGACGCAGTGGCACGAACTTTGCCGCAATTTGTCAACCAAGTCGCAGATGTTTGCGGCCGCCTGTCCTCAAACTGAGAAACGTGATTTCAGATCTCTGAAGAAATAAACAAGCCCGCGCTCTGTTAGCCACCTGGAAAACCTCTCCCGTAGTGATACAGCGTGACATCAAAACATCTGGATATACGTACTGCATCAGTGCGAAATTTCTGGGTTGCAGGCTCACATAAACTCAGTTTATGTGGGCATTTTACAAAACATCGGTACGCTCCAAATTAGAGTACGCATGCGCCATATGGGATCCTACTCAGACTACACTCACTCAAACTCTTGTAGCCATTCAGAATCGCGGAGCACGTTTTATCCTATCGAATTATTCACGTCATTCCAGTGCCACATCTATGAAGAAAACGCTAAGCTTGCCTGACCGTTCGTTGCGTCGAAAGCCATCTTGCCCACACCTTTTTCATAAAATCTATTGCAACAATGAGCTGAAGGACGTTCTGTTTCATGCACCTCATTATATATCTTCAAGGACAGATCATCGCTTCAAGGTGGGTCTACCGTCTTGTCGCACAAAACTCTGTAATGACTCTTTTGTTCCTAGAAGAACTGTCGCATGGAAGCACCTTCCCTCTACAATCACGAGCATAGCTGATGTCCACAAGTTCTAGATCGCTTTACAAGGCGCCTTGTAATATGTTTTTTTTTTTTTGCTTCACGCCTTGCCATGTTCCACCACTCATTCCTGTAGTGCCTTTGGTCCTTGAAAGTATTTTAAATAAATAAATAAATAAATGAATAAACTGCCTCCCTCATACTGTGTCCACATCGTCGTGGCCTAAAAGTGCAAGCCTATGCCTTCAAACAAACAGTTGTAAAAACTTTAAGCTTGAAATTGCATAGAGCGATTTATGTAAATGGGATATTACTTTTCTAAGCCGTATGCTGGAACACCTCGGCACAGCATATTCATGTTATCTTAAAATCCTATTCCGCCCTTGCAAACTATGCGATTAAAGATTTGCTGCTGCCTGTTTAACGACGGTTGGCGAAAGACGATTTCCCGAGTGTTGTCAGTGAAAGTTGTAGAGCTTTTTCTATGCATTCTAATGTCCTTCTATTTTGGACGTGTAAGTGCTACATAATAGTCATCTTTACTACATACCCGGTGTGCCAGGAGAACGGGGCAATGCACGTTTAAATAATTTTATTTAACTTACCCAAGCTGCCCAATGCACATTTTTTGGTGTAAAATGCTTAGCCGTTGTTAAATTGGGCGGTTGCGAAGCAGCAGCGTCCGATCACATTCTTCGCCTCTGTATTAACACAAAAAATATTGCTGGAAGTTCAGCGCCCGTCTTTGTCCTCTTTTCTCCGTCCGTGTCATTTTTGCGTGGCCGCCGCTTGAAATATGTGCCAGCACGCCCGATTCGTCACATTCGCGTGTATATCCTGACAGACGCTTGCGGCTTCCTTGAACTGACAAAATTGCAATCTGGCTGCCACCGGCACTCTCAATCCATCACTCATGCTGCAACTACGACACGGGCACTCCCGCTTCTAAGCAACATTGTTGCCTGAATCGCTTAATCGCTTCGTTTTTTTTTTTTTTTTGAATAAAATTGAGGAACAACTACCTATGTCAGCTGTGGTTGTCAGGACCACTTCTAACGCATCTTTATATGTCTCGGCCATGATGCACTGGCACAGCGTTAGTTGCACCTAAATTTAGCACAACTTTTACCATCGATGGTTTGTGGACCAAAGGAAAGCGTCACACTTATTGCTGCAGTTTCTGAAGTCAGTAAACCTGTGTGACTGTTTGCGTTGTTTATGTACAGTCGCAAAGGGTGGGCATCAATCTTCGTTCTCATTATTTTTTGTTATTTCTTATGTTTTTCTTCCTTTCGTCCTTTTCCCTTTTAATCCCCTTTTCCATAGGGTAGGCTGAAAATTGGATAAGCCTGTGATTGACAATCGCGCCTTTCATTATATATAGTGTCACATTGTAGTGACGATGAAGAACGACGCCGTGTCAAAATTTTGAGTTACGAATTGAACTCTTTGTTGGGAAGCTTGTGCCCGGGAAAAGAAGTAGACAACACATAGAATCAACGATAGTAGTTTAGTAAGTTATAAATGGTGCAGGCACGTCTTGCTCTCTTTCAACATTTCTTGGCCGGTGAAACGTGGTCACCGGATAAAAGTAAAGAAATAGGCGTCTCAAAAGAGATAAATACATAAATACGTATAATACGGGGTGTTCCACAACTATCATGCACGAGGATTTAGAAATGCGCAAATGCCACGTACCTGGGCAGACCCAAGGTAATGTTGCTCGCCGTCGCTTGGAGATACTCAGACTATTTTTTTTGCATTCCGCCTAAGTACTTAACTAATCTTAATTAATTGATCAACTTCTGAAATACTATCATTCGATGAAATTTGTAGAAAATTGTAGAGCACCGTGAAAAACTCCCGATGCACCTTTTGTTTGTTCAATACGTGCTACAAAAGAGTGTTTTTCAGAGCGCGAAAGAACTCCGCGAATAGACGCGAATGCATCGAGCAGGGCAATTTTGCGTGTATTAGCGGGCTTCTTTCACGCTCGGAAAAAAAAACATTTATGTAGCACATATTGAGCAACAGAAAGCTGCATTTGGAGTTTTTCATATTGCTCTACAATTTTATCATAAACACTTTTCATCGAATTCAAATATTTGAGAAGTTGGTTAAATAATTAGGACTAGTTATGTAATTAGGCGGAGAGCAAAAAATGATCATATCTCCAATCTACGACAAATAACATGACCTTGGTTCTGCCCAGCTACGTGGCATTTGCATATTTTGAAATCTTGGTGCAGGATGGATGAGATACGCTAAACACACACACACACACACACACACACATACACGCATGTGTTTGCGTGTGTAATAATAATATTTGGGGTTTTACGTGCCAAAACCACTTTCTGATTATAAGGCACGCCGTAGTGGAGGACTCCGGAAATTTTGACCACCTGGGGTTCTTTAACGTGCACCTAAATCTAAGCACACGGGTGTTTTCGCATTTCGCCCCCATCGAAATGCGGCCGCCGTGGCCGGGATTCGATCCCGCGACCTCGTGCTCAGCAGCCCAACACCATAGCCACTGAGCAACCACGGCGGGTAGTGTACGTGCGTGTGTGTGTGTGTGTGTCGAGTTGCTCTTGTAAATCACGTGGAGCGCACTCGATAAAACACCGGTTCATCAAAATTATTGGCAGCCCTTCGGAGCACCGTCCTCGTAATGTTCGCCACACAGGGAAACGCGACCACTCATTCTCCTACGTGCGCACCATCTTACGTTTGGACGCTGCCGAAATTCCCCAATGTAAGCGTTACCAACAAGCCCTCGCAGCGCATCCCGTAGCTTCAATGCATCATCCTGCACCCTACGCGGGCATGCTGTACGCCCTTTCGAGCAACAACGGGTAAGAAAGGAGCGCGCTGGCATTTTGTAGCGCGAGTCGCAAAACGATCCAGCAGTTGCTCCTGAGCTGCACCTCTCCTGCCAAAGCCCGCGAACTCATCGACGCGTGCCAGCCCAAATTGCCAGCTTATATTACCCGCGGCCCTGCCTGCGAAACGCGATTGCGATCCGGCCATTTGCACCTTCAGCGGCGCAGCCGGAACACGCGACAGGTTGTTTAAAAGGCGCAGCCCCATAACACTTGGCGTGGTGCTGCCCTAGAACCAAGGCTGGCGCTGGGCGCGCAAGTTGTTGCACTCGCAGCGCTCACGGCTCCTCGTACCGGTACGTGCCAGCCATATACATGTGTCGTTGGCGGAGAGAGATGCTTTATTTACAGGACAAACAGAGAAGTCTACACGAGCTGGTGTCCTTTATTGCGCTACTCTACATTTGGAAAGGGGTAAGCGAGTGAAGAACGTAAAGATTAAATGGAGAAGCGGTGCCTAACAGCGCTGCTATCTTCTATCGGTACCTGACGGCGGTGTACGCGGGCGGTTGGCGGAACACCTTAAAGAATAAATAGAGAAGTGGCTCCTAATAACCCTCCTGCTCTCTGAGAGTGAGTGACCAAAGGCGTAGGTGGGCAAAGGTGTAGGTGGGCACTCAGCCGTTCCAAAATGGCCCAATTACTGCCACCACTAATAGACATATCGCTGCCGCTGCATCGCACCTTCCGCGTATCTCTCGTCTCTGGTAAGAGCCAGCCCCGTTACTAGCGGAAATCGGCAACGGCTAATCTTCTAGCTCTGTCCGTCAAAATTGCCTAGTACATGAGAGCACAATCAGTGGTTACAGGAAATCATGCGCCGAGTACTGATAACAATTCGCTGGGAGAACATTGGTACGATAAGGTCACTTGGCCGTGCATGGTCGCAAAGGTTTTATTCTCTTTATTTTTATTTGCACCCTATAGCATTCACATGTTTTTCTCCCGTCATTTCGTTTAAGTATGAGCAAAAAAGTAAGTACAGGGAGCTTAACCAGAGGATATTCCGGTTCGTCATTCTGTGCTAATGCTGTCATAGTAATGAACCACTTGTTATTTGAGCTGTGAGTCGGCGAGTTTCATAACGATGGGTATCCTGATAGAAATATCTTTAAATGCTAGCTCCTCAAAAGAAAGACGCTGTCTTTATGGCCACGCAACTTACTCGAGCTCGCTGGAATCCCTTACTCAGCTTGAATACCATCATTGCGCATAAGTGTATTCCGTGTTCGACTATGTCTGACCTTGCTATGTTCAAATTTTATTTCGACATTATCCTTGCTTCTAAAGGGTCCCGTTTTCTTTTCGATGCATCACCCCTGCTCCGGTTGCCAAAAAAAAAAAAAAGCAGTGGCAGTACTGTCAAATCCATAAACGAAATTTGTACAGTTTCAGCCTCTTTGCACCGACAACATGTTTTCACCCCGCAGTAGGTGTATGCTTGTGCGTCATCTTATTCTGAGGTAGGCACCCGTCGGGGAGACAGGTTATTCTAGAGTCGTAATAGACTAGAGCGCGACCAACGAGAAGAAAGACAAAGTTTATGCTGAACAACTGTGAAGCGCAAAAACCTAAGTGTGATAGTCGTGTATATGGATCTTATTGACGCAAGGGCCAGATATGGCCAAAAAGCGCCAAGCCAAAGATAAAAATCTAAGTGTCTGCCAACACTGTTGCATCTGGGCCCATATAGTAGCATTTCGCGTGGAATAGCCAGGTTCATACCTATTTCTGAGGAAACAGTAGACATATAATGAAAAAGTGGAAAAACACCTGATGATTCAGCCATAGATCTCTGTACAGATGGCTGAAAATATTTGGAAGAGGATAACGAAGCAACACTCAAAACTTCCACGGCTTTTCCAATATCTCGTGCGACCTTGTGAAGAGCTTCGGACTTTTGCGGCCACTTCAACGGTGGGTATCGCCTCTTCAGAAGCGGTGCGTTAAGATGATCCTGCCTTCTGGCTATGTTTTTATTTGCCTTCTGCTGTTTGCGCACCAGCAATAAGAAGAAGTGGGGTGGTCAGGCCAGGAATTCTAAGCGCACCTACGACCTCCGATCTTGCAGGCGTTGATGTGACGCAAGCGAGAGAGCCAATAGGTGAGTGCCCGAAGATTATGCCATTGTCGCCAACGAGAATGCGCGCTAGCAATATCTGGAAGGTTGGCATGGGGAGCTATCAGAACAGAACAAGATGGTCGTCGCGCTAATGGAATCTTTGGCGGCTCGCATGACATTGCGGAGTGCAGCTGCTGATTGGCTCACAATGCTCAAATCTTGAGAGGGACTTATCTGCTAAAAGGCGGCGCAATTTTATCACTTCCGCTAGAGGAACTCGACGCTACTCTCTAGAGCTACTGTTGCCTTTATAGTCGGCATAGATCTGCTGTGTTTATTTCGGCTTCAGGTTGAATATAATATAAACTAAGAACATGCCAACAGTAACAAAAAGAAATGTAGCTGATACTTGCACGACAAGATGCAAATCGAGGCATTACGCAAACAATTATCTAGCGTACAAGCTTTTACCTGAGAAAATGCGTTTCGCTTACTTATAGCGGCAGGTTCGGAATAATACGCTGAAGCAAACTGGCTCCCCAATTTTTCTGCGTGTCCGTCTCCCCAATCAACGTCTTTGGAGAGTACCCCTAACGGATAATTGAAGGAGCCATCATGTATGACGCGCTTTCAGATATCTGTAAAGGAGCAAACAAACTTACGTCAGCTAACTTCACTATTCAATTCAGAAAAGTATTCTTCCTGGGGATATTATCAGTAACTCCAGTTAAAATATTTAGCAACACTCGGCTAACTGCAGCATAACAAACCTCACTTGCACTGGACCTCCCGGTCTGTCTGCTACTGTATTTTGACAGTAGCTTCAGTTCAGCGTAAAACTGCAAGATAATTCAGTGCACATGCTCGTATCACGGTTCTAATTGACGGAGGCATCTGCTTCGCTCCAACTGTTGTTGCCGGTGCATTGCCAATCATTCCTCAAATACCTGTCTGCTATAAGCACTTGCTTCGCTGCAATTCGAGATCTTCGTGTTACTTGCGTCTTGGAGCACCTGTTAAAAAAGCTTCTCATTCCGCATTCATGCGACTGACAAGACACAGAGGAGTCCGTCGAAGGTCTGTTGTACATGTGCCTCCTTTAGTAGGGTCGGTGCTTTCTACTGCAAGCTATTTTGTATAACATAGGCTAAAGTACATGTATTCTCAATGGCATAGGTTCCAAGTCCGGGACCACAAATGTCTCGAACCCTGAAATGCGTGTGACCGCTACCGCGGTTCCTTAGGTCTTCCTTAGGTCTACCGCGCTTCAATGGCATGGCGCTGTAAACACAAGGTCGTGGAACCGAATCCCGACCACGGCGGGCCGGATTTCGATTGGGGCGAAATGCGAAAACGCTCGTGTCCCGTACACTGGAGGCACGTTAGATATTTCCTGCTGGTCTAAATTGTGCCGGAGTCCCACACTACGGCGTGCCTTATAATCAGATTGTGGTTTTGGCAACAAAGCCCCAGAATGCAATTCGATTTTCGTAGAGGCCTTTCGACATGCCGCTTATGTATATATATATATATATATATATATATATATATATATATATATATATATATATATATATATATATATATATATATATATATATATATGTATATATTATACTGCTATGTTCATGGGCGTATAGTAGCTGTGTATTTCTGACCCTATGAAGTGGTTTCTGTTTATTTTCCTACATATATCTTATATTGTTGTTTCCGCCACGAGAAAAGGAGTAGCCGTCACCATTACAAGGTGACTACGTCTCTTTCATTTATATTCATTTCAATAAAAAAAAGGACATGCCGCTAACGCAAATAACACGCGACATGCATCAAAATACATTCTATAAAGAACGGACAAAATATGGCTAGTCTTTCCTAAGGCCGTTCATTGTTTGCCACAGAAAATGAAACTAATTTAAACAAAAAACTGCTCAGTCGACATTAGGAGACCACAAAGTGCAGTCCACATAGACCTATGCAGCCCGGCTAACCACTCAAAGTTTGTACAAATTAACTGTGAACCCGCCAATTTATTTCCAGTGCCATAATGAGTGCGCCAAGGCCGTGTCTTCGACACTCTTTTATCTCTCACGTAAAATGATGATCTGCCTTTTTAGTCACATACGAAAATCCGCCTATTTGGTAATAGTTGCGTTTTATAGAACCAAGTAAATGGTAATAATTGTCACTAAATTCTTAATATCGGTATAAAGTTTGTTTATGTTTGGTGTTTTTATCTAAACAACGTATTACCATAATGGAACGAGTGCAAACACATGCAATAAAATTTATCCTTTAAGCATATGGCCTAT
Source organism: Dermacentor variabilis (assembly GCF_050947875.1). Taxonomy (NCBI): domain Eukaryota; kingdom Metazoa; phylum Arthropoda; class Arachnida; order Ixodida; family Ixodidae; genus Dermacentor; species Dermacentor variabilis. The sequence continues at coordinate 72,388,508 of NC_134576.1, read as the reverse complement.
CTCGTTCACGAATTCATTTACTAAAGAAAACTGGCGTGCTGACTTCCCAAATCAAGCTAAACTAGCCTGACTGGGATGTATTGAGCAACAATTTATGCAATATAAACAATAACGTACCCAGGGCCTTCTTTTCTGCTACTACAGGATATTACTGGTACCCTCAAACACTTTGCCAATAGACTTGTACGACTGAAGTAATCGTAAATCATCCTGTTTAAATCTTCTAGTCAAACAGTAGAACCAACTGCAACCTTCGATAACGAACATGTTTTGCAGAAACTTTCTATGGTTAGTCAAAACTGCATATATATATATATATATATATATATATATATATATATATATATATATTGTCCATGACACGCATTTTGCGTGTCATGGACGGTCATTTATAATGCGCAATGATAATGATTTATGATGCGCAGTGTATGGTCTAGTCAGTGTAGATAGCGCGCCCTCTGCTCGTGATACTGTGCCTTTAAAGCTGTGTATGTGTTGTAGATGCGTTACTGTACTCTGACGAAGGCTGGTCCACCAGCCGAAAACGTTAAGTAAAAGAAGTCTTCCAAAAAGTTCGTCGTCTCTTTCCTGCGTATGTTACGTCGGGTCCTGCGTGCTGAACTTTGAAGAAAACCCCTATATATATATATATATATATATATATATATATATATATATATATATATATATATATATTTGTGGGGGCGAGAAAAGCACACTGGCTCCGTTGGTATCGCACAAAAGAATAAGCACGGCGTAGGTGCAAACACCTTCTTTTATAGTTTCAAAGGTTTCGTGACGTTTGACAGTGACGACGTCTGGCCCACAGGACAGACATCAGCTGGCGTTGTCCAAACCTAGCTTATCAAATTTTATGAAATAGGAGCATCTCTTGTTCACGCTGTGGTCTATGGCATGAAGTTTCACTGTGTAGGCAGTCATGAAGCAATATAAGTTGATTCTGTGAGAACGAAAATAACTTGAACGCGATGAACACCACAAATCATCATCATCATCATCATCATCATCATCATCATCATCATCAGCGTGGTTACGCCTACTGCAGGGCAAAGGCCTCTCCCGTAGTTCTTCACAAAGCTCTCTCAATTTTCTGCTCAGAGGTGGTTTCATTTCGCGACAGCTATATATGGAACAACTTGGCGGCGATGCGGCCCAGGCCAACGCGTTGCATGGCATATCAAGGCGCTTACCGCCACAACATCGAAATTTGGCGCGTGTCGCAATGATACGCAGCCACCTCGACACGTACAGGCGTGTTGAAGCTATCCAACAAATGAAGAGGCAAAAAGAAAGATAATATTCCACGTTTGTACACTTCAAATGAAGGAACCATCCATGGTTAGTCGTACTTACGTACCCAATACCGAAAGCTTTGTCGTCTACTTGCCAGTCTCATTTCTTTGGTCATAGACTTGACAACAATTAGAGCCTGCAATATTTCCTGTAGACTACGTACGACAACCCTACCCAGTCTCTTACCGAATGCGTAATTTCAGGGGGAGGGGGGGAGGGCACTTAAGCCGTTGCGGAACATCGCGGCACCAAAAATATGTGGGCGAGAACAAGAGAACGGCTCACTCTCCTGCTTGAACACAGCGTGGGATCGTGGGAAGGTGAACCATCTTCCGGTGTCGCGCTGACGAAGTCGCTAGCCGTCGCAACAGCAAGCTCAACCGACTCGTCGCAAGAGCACCCTCGGAACAAAAGGAAGACCAGCGTGTTGTTACACAAAACACTCGCACAAAAGCATAGACATCCTGTTAGCTTTCGCCGGATACTCGGCAGAGTGGCTGGCTTCTGCGCTCTCGGACACGTTCAAGTGTGAAACCAATTGGTGGTACTGAGCCGCTGACGGTATATTTTCACTCGCTGAGAACGCCGATTCTTCTAATTTAGCAATTTTTGAACTGTAGTAAATTAATGATTGTATATATGAACATTAACTACTGCTCCTGTAATTGCCTGGATAATTAGCTATTTGAGAATAATTAAGGTATGTTATAGGCTAGCTGAGATTAGAACGGTTTAGGCGTACAGCAGGTAATGTAATGCGAAATATTGATAAGTGATCGCCCTTGTAAAATCACCAGATATGGTGCCAGGAGAGAGACAAAAAAGGAGAGAAACCGTGGACCTTAAGCCAGAAAACAATTCAGTTGGCTATCCTATGCTAAACGAGCGGACAAAGACAACAAAAAGAGAACCAAAGAAAGCATGTGAATATTTGCACGTGGGCCGTTCTTTCCATGCTCTAAAGTGTGTGTTGCTTTTTTGCGTCTTCCCATCCGCATGGCGCTGAAAATCTGCTCTGAAAGCAAGGTTACTTCACTTCACTTCACTTCACTTCACTTTATTACCTTAAAAACCCCAGAGGGGTATTACATAAGGGGTGGTTAATAAAATAAACATTAGAAACAGGTGTTCATTTTTGAGATATGGGTGACAACAGCTTCAGTAAAGGCAGATGGGCTTGTAATGGCTGCGATGGCGTGTGGAAGGCCTTTCCAGTCCCTTGATGCTCGAATAAAAAATGATGCTTGAAAAGTGGTGGTCCGGGCACGTGCGCGTGCAACTTGAAGCGGATGACCGGTGCGATGAGATATGTATGAAGGGGGCGTGATGTACGGTGGGTGATTTAGGGAGCTGAAAAAAAATGAACGGAAGAGAGAGAGGGTGGCAACCTGTCGACGGAAAGAAAGTGTTTCCAAGCCAGATTGTGCTTTCATCGATGAAATGCTGGTATCGTATGAATATGAAGATTGAATGAACCTAGTAGCGCGATTTTGCACAGCCTCAAGTGCATTTATGATATAAATCTGATGCGGATTCCAGATCGGAGATGCATATTCAAGTTTCGATCTTACAAATGATTTATAGGCTAACGCTTTTACTTGTTGTGGGGTATGACGCAGATGTCTTCTAAGAAATCCCAGTGATCTATTAGCAGCTGAGATGATGTTAGTAGCGTGCAAGCGCCAGGACAGATCACAAGATAGGATGACACCGAGGTATTTGAATGATTGGACTGATTCTATTGGAACATCAGCAATGGAATAGGTAAATATGTGGGGGTTACGGCTGCGAGTGAAAGACACGAGTTTACATTTGTTAGGATTTAGGTTCATTAGCCAGCGATTACACCATTCTTGTACATTATTGAGATCGTTCTGGATGAGTGTGTGGTCAGATGTGTTAGTAACTTTGCGGTAGATTACACAATCATCTGCAAACATGCGAATGTTACATAATACATGCGTTGGTAGATCGTTAATGTAAATTAAAAAAAGAAGTGGTCCCAAGACGGATCCCTGGGGGACGCCTGATGTTACGGGGAGTCGGCTAGAATAATGGTTATTAACACAAACAAACTGAGAGCGGTTAGTCAAGAATGCTTCTATCCATTTTAGTACGTCGGGGTGTAAACCAATGCCAAAATTTCTTACCATTACCAAAACACACGGCGTATCTTTGGCAGCTTCCTGCAATTGCTTGCGCAGCTAGCAGGCCTAAATGTATGACGACATCGGTAAGCGTTCAGCCAGGCTAGATCCTACACGCCTTTTGATAACTATAGGACCACTCAATACGGAGAAAGCCTGTGTGCCCCACACACGACTCGCGCCTTCATACGTACAACTGCATGTCTAATGCCAGGATGCAGTTATTGTGCTGTGTAAGCTTCCTTAAAGTAAAGTACTTATCACCAAAATTTAGCCAGCGTCTCAAAATTTCGGCAAACTCAACTGCACTCTCGTTGCTGGCCCGGTCCAAAAGCGACTACCCAGCGGGGATCATTGCCAGCGCTCAGATGTGCGCGCACGTCTACTACAAGCTTCCGGCAATTTCATTCAAGCTGTCACGTTCATTCATGGGGTGCGTGTACACGCCGATGCGCTTCCGTGCCTACCTTGGGAATGGCGCGGTCAACGTCTTCTTAAAAACCCGTGGGTCCTCTCGCGCATCGCGGAAGCACTTCAACCGTGACGCGTTCCGGCGCCGTGATCACGTGTTGTCCTTCAGATCTTGATGTGCAGTTTGCGCTATTCTGCTACGATTCAAGTGATTCAGCCCTGCCTATGTAGCTCTGTAGGAAGACTTCTAATGAATGTGAGGGTGAGAGTCATATCTTCACCGATGCTGGGTGCCGCAGCTTTGTACTTAGTAACCAGCACTGAGGTTTCTGTTGCTCTACCTCTTGGTACACGGGCTGCTGAGAGTAAAAAAAAACTAAGCTCTAGTGTAAGCAAATATCTTATGAATGAACAGACAACCGTGCTGAAGTGGGGCGTGTCCATAAAATATAGGCGTCTGCACGGTTTTTTATAGTTAAGAGTGAGTGAATCTGAAACACGTAATTTTAAACGCGTAGAAAATGCGAATGCATGAGAGGGTGCATGAATCTTCATGCGCACTGTGTAGGCAGGTAACAACAGACCGTCCGCTAATTATCAGCAATTGAAAACACAGTTCAGCACCAATACTTACCCCAGCTGTTGATAGGCAACGCAGACATCCTTTACTATTTACATTTCAGCGTAACCTGATGGTGTGGAGCCTTTTCAGGCGAGACTGTGTGTTTTCACTGGAGATGAAACGGTGTTCTTTAATCTGTGAAGCACATTCGTTAAGGAAACAAAACGGAAGTAAGGCGGTTGAGGGATATCAACCAAGAATTGTTTATGTTTTCCTAACATTAAACATATCTTGCAAACCTCCGCTAATCCTGAAACGTGCTGATTTGAATTTGAAATGATTTATTTTGCAATCAGTTCTTACAATGTTGACAGACAAAATACAGGAAATGTAGCAGGAAGCCACTTACAAGCAGCTTCACAATGGCTCCGGCCCTCATAGTGTTGGACAGATCACAATACAAGCATTAAGCAAGATGAATATATGTTCCCAGTAAACACAGCATGGTATATCAATGTTAGCACTGAAGAGAAATACATGAGACACCATTTGCTAAAGACACATTCGTACGTATTATAGAATTAGCTAAATCCCTATTCTAGGTGCTGACCGAAAATTGCTGCTCGCCACTTCGAAAAAAAACAAAGTCGCGGGAAATACTTCTGCGGACACCTTCGACAGTTCAATACATTGCACTAATCGGACGAATGAGAGCATCTGCCGTGCAGACGCTTGCGTCGCCATATGGCTTTAACTGGTCAGACGTTTTCCAAAGCGCAAATCTCCGTCGCGGCCACCGCTACTGTTGCGTCTGAAAATTACACGCTAATGACCGCCGCACTGAAATACAATGGGTTCTCACGGTCCCGCGGAGTGCAAGACCCCTGGAGGTGACCACCGGGCTGCTTGCGTCATCATCGTCTCCTGAGGCAGGTGACGGAGTCGGGGTCGACTTCGGCGCTTTCCCCTGGAGAAAAACGGTAACCGACAACGGCTTCGCCCAGTGCGGCTTCCAGCGGCAATACGAGACCGGCGAGAAGCACTCCGTGGAATCCCGCGGGTCTCTCCTTTGCCCGAGCTGAACAACACCTGTGCCGTCCTTCCCACGGAGTGCAGGGAGGGACCTAGGGAGAGCGACGCCAGCACCTGCCTCCAGGTGGTGGCCGCTGTCGCGGCCCCGCGTGTCGTGGGAAAGCTCCATTCACGAAGATTATATTTGTCTCGTGATTACTTTGTGCCCGCGTGTTTCTTGGTCCTGACCAGCGAGACGCTCGAAGCTGCGTGTTAGCGAGTGGCAGCCGCTACCCACGCCCTGATGAGGCCGAGGGGTGGCCGAACAGTAAATTAGCTTGGATTAGTAAGGTTTCATACTAACGTTCATCGGACGCTTCCAGGAATGCGTTGAACGTGCGTTGAACGTTATTAAGCAATTGATCAAAACTGCAGTGACTACCTTTTCATTTTGGAGATGGCGGCGTAGTTTAGCAGGCGGGCGTTTCATTCAGGGAATCTTCATCAGCAGCTTGCATGTCTCTGTAACTCAAAATCAACATGAAAATTGACCCGCATGTGTGCTCGATACCTACGTCATCTAGGAACGCAAGCAGAATGCGCAAGATCTGTTCTCCCAGCACCTTCAGGCCTTCTGAAAATTCCGCCCGCTGAATGCATGCGTACTTAAGGAATTAAGAGCATCGCAATTGCATGGAAACACACGGGAACCACCGATATTCTATTTGATAAAGACGGGCCTCCGAAGCCGTTTCGCGGCCCAACTAGTAGCAGCCTGATGAATCAACAGTTCGCCTAACACTGCCTGCGTCCTTCCGATTTCAAGGGCGGTCCCTCTCCCATCCACCCACTAAACCATGATCGTCGTCGCTTTCCGCGAAGAATCCATACGTTTCTTTGGCCACCAGCTTGAATCCGCAGGCAGCTCACGTTGCAGCTGCCCGGTTGGCGTCAAGACCCCGCATGCCGGCTGCTGGTGTTCACGGTAAGTTATTTCTCTTACTTCACACACTATAAAGCCACTTACACGCTTAAGGGCCCTGAACAGTGCAAGTTGATATGTAGCTCACATCCTTGCACCGGCAAGGGCTGTAGGGGCGTGAGTGTAGACAGAAAATAGAGTTAAGGGTGCAAATCGGTTTACAGCGCAGCATAAATAATCTTTTTATCTCGTGTATTTAGAGCCTCGTTATTTTGTCCTGCTCAATTCGCGCAGCGGATGGGAAGACGCACTCGGCTAAGACGGGAAACTTGCAAGCCAAATCACTGCGGTTTGCCTGTCGCTTCTCTTAAAATGAATACTCCGGTTATTGCCACACACCAACACTCTTGCTGTTTGGCATTCTCTACCAGTTAGGACAACCTGGCCTTTTTTGGGGGGCTACGACGTAAAAATTAACTTATCTCTTCGAGTAGCAGCAAAACATGCGGATATTCAGCATATTCTTTCTTTCTTTATTGATTTATTTAAGACAATGAACAGATTGTCTTAGGGGACACGGCTAAAGGCAAACATTTACTGACTGGGCCGTGCCACCCTTACATTGTGTATTAAATTGTGTATTGAAATTGAGTCACATTGTGAATGTGATCGAGATACGCGAATAAAATACCGGCAGAAGGAGGGGCGTTCAGATAGGTATCGAGGTAAATGCAATGCAGGTTGCGCTATAACAAAGTTATCGCATTCATCTCCATACTAACACCCCTATAACATGTTGGCCTTGTTGGCCTTGTAAGAAGGAGCTCTATCCACGATAGAGCTCCTTCTTATTTTTTTTTGAAGTTAACCTCAGTTGCAAGGGGCTGTTTTTCGTGTTTATGTATTGTTTTTTTTTCTGTACCACTGTAGTGCTCTTCTTGTGCAAAATTTGGCACTAACTACCTCACCAGTTCAAACAGTCTCTCATTTTATGTCAGATTAATAAATATAGCTTCTGCTGAATAATAATGTAGTTATATCAGCTTTAAGACATTCAGATTCGCTAGGCTCCACTAACAAAGCTTCTCGAAAGTCGGGTGATGATATGTGATGATGATGCGTGATGATAATATATGATGATATGATATGTGTTAGAACTGTGACCTACGGTCCCGGAGCGCCTTAGCAGCACCGAGCGACCTAAGCACTCACGAAGCCACTCGGAGCATAGGCTTCCATGTTGAGTAGGGGCCCTATAACGTAAAACTATTCCAATATGTTTCTATTCCAATCTCCTGACGTCAAATTTGCGTAACCACCGACGCAAGCACCGGGCGGTCACCCACAGGATTGTCTGTACAGACCAATCAAACACTCTCCTCGTTCATAGGAGGTCATTTTTGTTTGCTTGAAAAACGAATAACATTGCCTACACTGAGCGGCTTGTCGTATCTAATTGGCTGACAAGAGGCGAGGAGAACGCTCAAGTGGAGAGGGATCCGCTGGGGCAGAGCCAGTGCACTGAAAATCGATGACCGGATGAAGAGGGTGGTGCCGGCGTCTGCGATTGGTCGGCTTTCCATTACTTAGCTTGTGGTGGTTGCTCGAAAATCGCGGTGGCATGCAACGGAAGTTTAAGAATGACGCTAAAACTGACCCTCAGCAAAGAAGAGTTGGCAGAATGAGGTGGTAAACGTGCCGAAAGTGCTCGAAAACGTTACACGGCCACGCAAGAAGTATTATTATACGCAAATACTCCCATGCTCTTCGGCGGGTGGGAGTAGCCAGCGTCTCAGCGATCGGCGGCAGCCATCTTTTATTCCTTTCGGAACGGGGCAGCCTGCGGCTATTCCGAAGAAAATTCAGTTCTGTTCGGCGTATTAATGCATCTCTATCGCGTACACGTCACTTGGACGCGGTGAGTTTGTGCGGTTTTGTGACGTCGCATGACAGGCAGGTGAAGGGGGTGCAGCCCGAAAACCTTTTACCAATACCCGAGGGCTAATGACGAAAATGGTTCGAATCAGAAATAACTGTTTTTCTTTTTTTTAAATCATGTATAATCAGTGTTTACACATAATATCGGATGGGGAGCTATCGCAGTTTTCGTAACGTCGCGTGACAGACAGGGGAAGTGGGGGTGGTCGAAAAAAGTTTTTGACCGATCGTGGAGGGCTGATAACAGAATTTGATTAGAAAAGTTTGGAATAGCTTTACGTTATAGCGCCCTAGGTCACAGCACACGCTTCCAAATTGTTGATGGAAGCAATGATACGGCTTCCGACAACATGACGCCGCAAGTGAGGGCTTGGGAAGCACTCTTGTATGCCACCGTGCACTCTGCAGGTAATAAACTTTTCAAACTAGTGCTCGTTGGTAAGCAAGTAGACGGGCGTATTGAAGCCTTATAATGGAGATATAGAAGTCTATATCGGGCTTCACGTTTAAAATTAACCCACAGACTTGTAGAGACGCCATGTACGGATCTTCGGGTTGATTTTGTTAACCTCGCATGTCTTTTGACTTCCCAGGAGACACTTGCTTGCTCGCCTGCTGTCAAAAGGGAGTGTATGTGTGTGTGTGTGGGGGGGGGGGGGGTGAGGACGAGGTTTGTTCGCCCAATTTCTTTTTCTTTTGAAAGCTCATAATATCCGCTTCACACTGTCAAATCCAACAAAACCTCAGCCAAGACGGAAGTTTTCTTCAAAATAACCGGCCACTTTGGGAGTGCAGTATTACGTATAGCCACTACTTCTGCTGCGAGGACTGTCTTTTGGGCCTCCCTGCGACGACCTGTGCAAGACAACGTTTATGAAAACAAGCCAGTTACCAAACTAGGAAATGTTGAGTGCCGCAGCTACCTTCCACGACGTCTGAGTCGCTGTTGTCGAAGAAGGCTCCACAGGCCCTATTCGGTTGTCAGTCGCCGTCAACAACTGCTCCTACGCGCGTTTCGGCAATGTCTGCCAAAAGTTATCAAACTACCCACTCCTAACAGGACTTTCGACATACACTCATTCATCATATAAACGCGTTATGTGCCTAACTGCACGAGTGGTTACTAATAGGACGTGTAAAAAGTGGCAGCCGCGCCACTTTTGTACATGGGGCACCGTCCTTGCGTACTTGTGAGCAGATCCAAACATTCCCAATTCAACACGTGCGAACATTACTGTGCACTGGGTGCAGGCACATGGTCGTGACCACAACAATGACTTTGCATTGTTCGTGCTTTCTCGGCACTCGCAGCTCCTCCTCTTTCCCTTCCTTCTGAATCCCACTATCGTTTTTCATAGCCCGAAAATCCATCCTCCCGGGGTACACGTGTGCCTTCCTCCCCTCGCGTGCCTGCTGCCCTCCCCACAATCTTTCTCCGGAGTATAGTGTCTCTCCGGAGACTACGGTCCAGTGGCTGCGATCAACCATACGAACAAATTGTCCAGTGTCCGAAGTGCTGCGCTCCTGTGCCCGCAGCAGATGCACGCCTTGTTCTTTGGACGGGCCCTGTGGCAAAAGCAATTCGGGTTAATCTGCTGAAAGATGTGAAATTGAATGGTCATCAAGCTGAAGACTGTGAAAAATGAATTTCGGACAACATATTTTATAAGTCACTATTAAGTGTCTTTATGAAACGGGCCTACAGGACTATATTTAGTTTCATACTGACGGTATACCGCGTGGCAACCCAAGCGAGAAAAGATGTCCACCTATACGGAGAGCTGTAGGGTTTGCGGCAATGAATCGCCGACGCCAACGAGCTCCAGGCTGAACAGTGTAGGGCTAATTACTACGCCTTGCGGTAAACCACAAACGCAACTTTGGAACAGATTTACAACCTGCACAGATTCCGGGAACATGTATACACAGATAGTTCGGTAAATCTCAACAGCTCTGCAGGAGGAGTAAAAAATTCCGGCAAAATCTGAAAGAAAAATTTATGTTTAACGCTTAATAAATGGGTGCATAGCTTACTGCACTCTGGGCGGCACTTTATTTCATTATTCAGGAACCACCACGACGATGGCCAGCCTTTTGTAATCCTGAGGCAGGCCTTGAGAGCACACAAAGCCACTGACTTGCGCCACTGACACGACGAACAAATGGCCTCAGAAATTCGACATATCATTGAAGCCATGACAAGGAACAGAACATAATTGTTCACTGCCTTTCAGGACATTGCAATATCAACGTAAATCACCACGCCGATGAAGTCACCCGATCTGCACGTGAAAATGATCAATGCGTTTTGATTCTTGCTTTCGCAAACATAAGCAGCAGGCTGCGATTGATGCACGTGAATATATGTTACCTTTGCGGGACTCTAATGTTTTGCTCATGCGTCGTTTGCGTTCATTGTTTCCGTATAAAAGGATGCATCTACCGCATGGGTTACCACTACAAGAACAGACCATGCTGCACCGTCTGTGGGTAGACGTCGCATTTACAAGTTCTTCCAACAGCCTCATGTGCGACGCATACAGCTGTGATGAGACACTTGCACAGATTATCTGTATCTGTCCGCGCTATACTACAGAGAAGCAATACTTGTGCAGAGGACGAGCCAATTAGACAATCGTCAACTATCAGAATTAGATATTCGTTCTATGTAATCACTAGGAACTATTTATGTCATTCCGATATTATCGCTTTAACAGAAACTTGGCTGTGGCCGGAAATTAAAAAAAAAACGAATTTTTCACGGTTGCCCTGCGCACAGCGTATATAGGTACAACCGCACCAAAAAAAAGGAGGTGGCATCTTAAGCGAACTATTTCATCGTATATCATAGACACTAACTCAGCAGTTGACATTATCTGGGTTACATGCTCATCCTCATCTGTCAAATTATAAAGTGGTTCTTGCTGTCATCCTCCTAATTATGACCAATCCTTTGTAGAACAATTACGTTACAGTATTGACAATGCTACAAAAAAATATTCTGCTGATAATATTTACATACTCGGCGACATTTAAATTTCGGTATATTGATCGGCCTCAAATATCCCCCCCCCCCCTTGTGACAATTCGGATGAGTCCATTATCCAAACTTTAAATTTCAACTTGTTTCATGTTTTCGGAGAGATCACTAGAGGAAGCGATGTTCTAGACCTGATATTAACTAATGTTCATCAAACAGTCGGTCCAGTTTCCTATCTCGATGGTTTTAGTGACTATAAACTGTTGCGGTTACAAATTAAGGTGCCTTGAAAATTTATGGGAGTCACGGTTAAACAGATTCGCGATTATAACAAGGGTAACTATGCTAAAAATGAATACTGACATGAATGTGTTCTTTAGTGAAGCCTTCCTGTCGTCTTTCCCAAGTCGTAGCATTGACGATAACTGGATAATCTTTTACGACGCCCTTTCAGATTTAATTATCATGTACGTTTCTCTAGTTACAAGAACAAATGATAAATGTAAGCCTTCGTTTAATAAATATATTCGTAGTCTACATAACAAAACAAGCCCGTATGCAAACGTGCTAAAAATCGCGCAATTCTCATTTATGGGCTGATTACAAAAAGTGCTTAAAAAGTATTGCGCTGAAGTAACCTCTGCTAAGGACAAGTAATATACACGCGACCTACTTTCATTAATAGCTCTAATGCTTGAACGTTTAGGCGAATGATTGCTACAGATAACACCATCCATCACATATCGCTACAAAATGATGACCAAATCGAGCTGTCAGATCAAGAGAGCGTATCGGAATTTAATAGGTTCCTTTCAACTATATTTACTGCTGATGATAATTCCAAAGTGCCGATTATTCCTGATCGTGAACTTCGATTCATGGAGCCCATTGCCATCACAATCGAAGGAATCGCACGCCTCATTAGAAACTTTAAAGCATCTTCCCCTGGTAGTCCCGATAACATATGCTCTAAAATATTGAAGAATACACTGTCATCTCTAATAAAATATTATATCAGATTGTGACACAATCTTTATCAACAGGACATCTTCCACTTGACTTCAAAGTTGGAAAAGTAATTCCAGTGTTTAAGAGCGGTAACAGAAGTATCGCGGATAACTAAGGCCCTATATCACTGACTTGCATTTGTTGCAAGAATGTTTGAACATATTATTGCATAAAATATTTATAACCACCTCGAGTTTCATAACATATTTTTTAATGATGAATGTGATTTCCGAAATTCTTTTTTGTGTGGTACGCAGTTACTAGAATTCACCACTGACTTGTACTTTACCATGGACAATAACCTTCATGCTGATTGCATCTTTCTTGACTATTCAAAAGCATTTCATCGCGTTGCTCACTGCCACCTCATCACTAAGCTATCTTCTTTTAGACTTTACCCACTAACGCTGTCTTGGCTTCTAACTTTCTATCTTTTCGCAAGTCGTCAATAATTCTGCTTCTTTTACACAGGTCAGCTCCCGTGTTCCCGGAAGGGTGCGTGCTAGGCCCTTTACTTTTTCTTATTGACATTAATGACCTGCCTTCTAACATTTCCTCTTGTAGGCGACTATTTGCTGACGACTGCATCGTATACCGCACTATTCAAAGTCATGATGACCATCTGAACCTCCAAAAGGGCATTAACCTTGTTTATGCCTGATGTGGTAACTGGCTTATGACGTTGAACTCGGCTAAGTGCGAAACAATTTTCTTTACTCGCGAACAGTCACGTTATAACTTCGCGTATTCTACAAACATCACTTCACTGCACCGTGTGGTGTCATATAAGTACTTAGGCTTGCACCTTACATCCGAACTTTCATGGAAATTGCATATCACCAACACATGCGCTAAAGCGTCACAAACAATGGGTTACATACGTCAAAATTTGCCTCAATGCTCAGCTCATACGCGCAAATTGGCATATTTAACTTTCGTCCACCCACAGCTTGAATTTGCTTCGTCCATCTGGTCGCCTCATCCAGAGTATTTAAAGGCAACGCTGGGAGCCGTACAAAGTAGAGCCGCTGGATTCATTTCATGTAAATATAACGTCCGTTCCACTATAACAAAAATTAGGCTAGATCTTCCACTCCAGACGTTAAAGAATCGTCGTTCTGTGGTTCTTTTATGCTTTATATATAAATACATTCATATATACGCCATCCTCACTGCTATTTTACAAACCAGGTGCCTTCATAATCACCTCAGCATCAAGCGCATATTTGGTAAAACTAAAGCTTTCAATTCTCGGGCCGTGCCACAAGCCGTCGCACTTTGGGGCAATCTTGCAGATACAATTGTCACAATCACTAACCGCGAACGGTTCCGCGAGCATTTGCATGCGCATTTTACGTACTGAGACTGTATAATAATGCCCTTTTTCTTTTTTTCTGCTTGCTGATACTTTTCGTTGTTCTTGTTCAGGCTCACTACTTATTTTATTGTACAATCTCCCGTGACTCAATTCTCCGACCACAGCCTGTGTTATACCTTTGAATAAATAAATAACTAAAGAGAACACCAAAATGTTTGCCTTGATACAGCACGAAAGAGTGCGCCTTATAACTTGCACTCTTTAACATGGCGGTGTCATTGCTCCAAACGGCGCCAAAATAAATATTCGTATTTTTTTCAATTCCGAGCAAGAAAAAAAAAAGAAGTACCGTCAAAGTAGCTCGTTTTCGTTTTAGTTTAATGCTAAGAATCACCTGCTTCTGTAAGGATGGGGGCCCCCCCGGTAGCTCTGCTACATACTACCCTCCGCGCATGTGGAGAGCGTGGGAAAATTGTCGAATTTCGAGGCTACCATGCGAATGTTGCAAGACTGAAAGGCGGGCTAGTTGGTTTGCGTTCATTGTGGAAAGTTTTGCGCATACTAAGCGAAGACAACAAGAAAGGAATACAAAGGCCAGCGCAGACTGACAACGGAACTGCACATATATAACCCTTGAGAACCATCTTATGATCCCCGCGCATGGGCCACAGAGCCCGTGGCAACAAGCAACGGAACCCATGCGCGGTGATCATGAGATGGTTCTCGAGGGTATGTATGTGCTGCTTTTAGGAATAAAAGTTAGTTTTCTGTCGGCACTAGTCTTGTCTTCGCTTAGTGTGCGCTAAAATTTCCACAATGGTGCCGATGTTAATGCACCTTCTAGCTGGCTCATTCGCTACGGTTGTCAGGACACGCGATCACTTAAGTGCTACGCAGACCTCTTGACCGAAGATTACTCAAAACGTGTTCGTTCTTGCTGCACAGTCATTTATAGAGGGGGTTACCAAGTTCCTTCGCACTGACTAGTATCTCCACCTAGCCACTTCGCCGACAAGAATTCGTTACCCATAAAAACATTTGCTGATGGTATAAGTATTTATTTCGTAATTTCTGTGTGCGGAACACCCGCCTTGAGATTTTACTTCAACGTTACATACGCGGTGTCAAAGTACTATGTACATGTAACGTGCCTGATATGTTTCTCTTTCCATCAAAGACCCAAAGAATTCTTTCTGGAGAATGCACCCCCTTCCGTTCTTTCCACAAATCCTTCCACATTTTGGAACGTTGTTAAATCTCCAAGTAGTCATGCCATTTGGCTTGTTCACTTTGCTGGAGACATGTAGTGCAGTGATTAATATTGTACTGTTCTGAAAGAAGTCATCGCAAGCGTATTTACAGAGTCAGCTGTCGTTGTCACGCCATAGGTGCGTAATCACGATTTCTTTCCAATGGAGACTATGGTAGTCGATTTTGCTGTAATAACTATATTATTTTACAAACTATATATTTCGTCCTCATGTGATGGTGATGAAATGAACGCAAAGTTTCTGAAGAACACGAAAGCTTACTCTTCAGCTTTGCTGTCATACCTCTACACAAAGTCCATTGAATGTTGAATGTAGCACGCTGCCATCAGAGTGCGAGGTCGGGAAGATTGAGCGCTTTCTAAATCCCCGAACACACATTATTCTCTCAAATGTCGACCCACTCCTCTAAGCATACCATGCCATGCAAACATATAGACCATGTAATTCCGTCTACCCTAGTGACGCGTCTTCATTCAAATGTCTTCTTTTCTTCCTGCCTACTTCGTGAATGTGTCGCGAGCGGCGCTCCGCCCCCTTAACGGTGGGTGATAATAAACGAACAGGATCGAATGAAATGTGTCTCTGCGCATACCAGCTCGTGCACTACATGTTCCGCAAAACTGGGGACATCGCCCATCCATAGCAGATGGCTAAGGTGACGGTTAGTGGATGGTCGACGCTTCCACGTATACTGGGCTTGGCTTCTGGACAGCTGGACGAGTAGGCGACGCCGGCGCCACCCGCCAGCAGGTCGGGACACGGTCAAGCACCCCGCGTGAATACACGCGGCACAGGGGAGTGGGACACCCACACGGCCGCACGGGGGCTACTCGAGCTTCTCGAGAGGCGTTGGTGTGCGCTCTGGCATCCTTCATACAGCGGAGTGACCGAGCGCGTCTCGTCGGCGTCTTCGCCCACGTGCCAATCGCCGTCGGTCAGTGGCACCGACAGCGACGCGGCGCGTACCGTAGAAGCACCGCCTCCTCGTCGTCGGGACAGGTCGTCGAACAACACGAACAGCGAGCCGCGCTTCGTACGCAGTACGATAAGTCGCGCAAGCAGAGGTGGTACAGGGCGCCGGCGTGACACGGACTAGGGCGTCGCTAATCGGCCCTTGGATGAGAAACACATGTGAACGCGCGCGGCATCTTTTGCGCCCGTATATGGACGTGCGAGATGCGCCTTCGGGGCTGCTGTACTATAATTAGTCCTGCTCTATGCCTGCAGAACGCGATTCGTTTCTGTGGCTCGTGATAGCGTGCTCGCATCTGCCTACTACGTATTGCAGCGTTTGGCGTGGGAAGGGAAGGTTGTCTGAGGCGCGCGAACGACTGCTGGGATTTCGTGTGGGGCGTCTTGATGCACACCTCGAGGGGATCATTATGGGTGCCGCGATCGCGGCAGCGATAAGCGAGACCTCAAATCGGAGACGATAACCGCCCTTCTCTTCGCAGTTGTCTCGCACAGTCCGAAGATGTAACTGCCTGCCGTAACGCTACTGGCTTTCTACATATTTGAGGGTGAGCAAAACAAAAAAGAGAGCGCCGTAGCAGTAGGGAAGGATGGTCCGTAAACAAGAAGACAGCTAGGGAGAAGGATATTTGTCTCGCATTATGTGAGCGTTTGTCTCACTTCGACAGCTTCACCGAAAAGCCGTACATAATAAATCGGCGGATCCCACGCATTGTGGGAATCGATGTAAGCAAAGCTTTGTATGCTCATCGCTTTGAATGACGATAATTAGCAGCGACGTTGGCTGCGAAGGAGTGATTTCTTCAGCGTTTAGCCCAATACGAAATTTGTAAGTTGATGTTACACATTGCGTGGCGTGCACTAATGCTGTTTGTCTGCGTAGACCGCTGAACGCACCGGAAGACGTGTTATCTTGAGGTGTTCTTGTGCGTCATTGTTCATAATGCCTGAGAGGGTTGAGCATAATCATTGCCTCACATGGCACATCGAATCTTTATGGAAGTGTGAAATTTTAATTGAACTATGGGGCTGTACGTAAATAAAGTATTATAACTGCATGTACGTATTGTTTACATACATTCGCGGTTTGCACCATGTTTCGCTGCGTAGCGAAGACAGTTCGGTTCCGTGCGACGCTTCTTTCAGGCCTAGGTGCCCTCGACGCTGAGTGCACGCTACGGAGCCATTTTGCTGGCTCGTGTTTACGTGCTCCCTCTGCATACGAGTCCAGTACACTGTGTATTGGTATGCCAGCTCCAAGCGCTCACTTCAGTATATCGACGACTGTAATGTTTACGCTATCACATCCCAGCACCTGCATTTTTGTCGCATATGAAAGCAAGCACAGCACGTGCCGTACGCAGAAACTACGCATTCCGGCCCGCGGCGGTGCCGGCCTGGATGCGCGTAGGCGGGCGCCATCTGGTGGCGTTGCAAGAAACCCAGCGGCACGCGCGGCAGGACCATGCATCGCAGCAGCAGCAGCGCCCGGAAAGTCGGAAGAGGCAAAATAACTTCGTTTCAACAAATGTCCAACAGGCATGAAAATACCAGCCGGTGGCCGCTAGCTTCGTAGTCGGGTGTAACGTAGCTGTAGGCTGCCAAAATCTGGCAAGTTGTCGGAAAGAGCAGGCGATCGGGGATGCGGTGAAGAGTGAAACGGCAATGCTCAATGTGACATCGAAGAAGGAGAGGCATTCGTACTTCAGCCAGATGTTTGTCTCCGCATATGCCCTGCATATAATTGTGCTGCATCAATTTCATTTGAACTGAACATTATGAGAAAAGACTAGAAAGTGAAGGTAACGGAGATAGTTCAGCTTTAAATATGAGCTATCTCACCGGCTGGAGTAACTGGAAAATGCGTCGAGTGCACTGGCTGCCTTTCCGGTCACGTGCAGAAAGTTTGCTGAAGTTGGACAACTATAAGTTTCCACCCTCTTTATCTACCTCTCTTTTTCACTCTTGTAATCAGCGCAAAGGGATTCAAAATATTACCACGTATTATATTTAATATAAGATTTTCATGAAAGTCTAGGGCCTCTGTCGTCTTGAACCTTGACCGTGCTGTCTAGCTAGAATAAGCAGTGTGTGTATATGAAGCTTTAGTCGTACGAGCGCAGCCTTTATACTAATGACTGACATTTAGTTGAGTATAGGCAAAAAGCCGATTTGCTTTATATTATTTAACTAAAGTATCAGTAATTTCTACATCACTGCGATTCAGCACTGCAACAAGGCCTGAAGCGTTCTGGATAAGGCAAAAAGAGCATAATTACCATTCCCCAACTTATTCTTCCGCTCTTATACCCATTGTCATTGATGCTCGTGCTTAACATGATCATATAATGTTAATTTGCAGCCACACTTTTTGACACAAATAACGTGCGCAGCCTTTAGTGCACAAGCAAGCACGCTTCACGCACGTGACTAAGAATCCACATCAACGTCACATCGATTAAGCTCGGATTCTTCGCCGTCCCTTGAAATCAATGGGACGTCACTCCGTGATCCTTTGCCGCTGAAGCACCGTAGTTTCAAACGTCACATAACAGAATTCCGAACGTCACAATCGCATATTAATATAACGCAGCCTTCCCGCGAAAGCAAATGCTTTCGTACCCGGGGAGGCTGTTCCGCTGACACCGTCTCTCACGAACTGACCAGCAGGCCTTTTACGTAGGCCCGGGTCCCAAAAACGAGGACGAACGTCGGCGGCATCGGTCAAGCACTCCTTTCAATGATGCAGGGCGTTTTCTGTTTTCTTTTTGCTTGCCTGCAACGTTAGCTGTTTTTTCCCGGACCAAGTTGAGGTGGGTGTGAGACACGTTCGTTCAGCGCCCCCGTAATTTGCGCGCCCAGCCCGCCTCTTCGTGTGATCGCTGCGTGCGTCTCTCTCGCCAGGAACACGGACAAACAAATTGGCGCTGCTTTTCGGATTGGCACAGTCACGCAGCTATGGGCCAATTCGTGGGCGCTGGCTGGACACGATAAGAAGAAGAATGAGCTTTAATCACAAGTATGGCTCGGAGGCCTAAGCAGTACGAGAAGAGAGGAGAGGAGCGTGAGGAGAAATGAAGCATTGAGCGAACAAGAGCACGCGTAGCCTCCCCGTCAAGCTGACCTCGCGCGATGACTCCCACAGAGTTTATTGTCCCCAGGGCCTCGGTTTTCGGGCTGCTATTGACACTAAATTCATTGAAATCCTTGAGCGTATATAATACATGACCCTTGTTTTGTTCCATAACTGTGCAATCACCCTTTAAGGGACGCAACTATAGAAAGAACTTCACACCGTTTGGGGCGTAACTTCCTCCCAAGCATTATTCTTCATTTGCCTGTCTTGTGTTTTTTTTCTCTTACACCCCTGCATTCAGTGCTTTGATGACAAGAACGCAGTGTCGCACTGATAATGCGCATGACGTTGGTTACATGGAAGAACCGGATGTACGCCGTTAACGCAAGATAGCCTGTTATTGTTGAGGCCATGATAAGCCCCAAATGGAGCAAACGTTTGTTAAAATGTGAGATCAAAACGTTTATAGGGTTAAATGAACTTTTCTATTTCAGAAATTTTCGTGGTAAGTACGCTTGATGATAGCTACGATAAACTTCACCAAAATTGAATAGCTTCAGCAGCTATTGCTGTTAAACTAGCATTTGAAATATTTCCATGCGAAGTATGTGGTCAAAATCGACACAGGATTTTCGAATTGCGGCTTCTCTCATCGAAAGCGTAGTTTGGGCTCGCTGTCGCTTACAATAGATTTTCATTTTTCGAAGCATGCAACAAACCAGCAACCTTCATGGTTTCATTTTTTTAGCAAGCTATATACATATAGCGCGGCAATAGCCCTTTTTTCGCTCTTGGTCATAACCCCCGCGAAAGCTGTAGATTCCTACAAGAGGCGAGTGTCTCACAGTCAATGTCTCCTTCCGGCTACAGCTTTCTTTTTTCCACTGTCCATCCAGTCGTTGCTATGAATATTGATCTCGAATATTCCATGAAGCCGCGTAACGTTTCACTTGTTCACGATGTCCTTAGTTATGGCTGCGCCAATGTTGACCTTATGCATCAAGTCTCGCGCTGATCGAGGAGATCACTTGGATATGGGGGCGATATTGGGATAAACATTAGTCCTCGGCTGAAGTTTTGCTTCGATGCTACAGTCGCTTGCAGTGCGGACCCGGGTCTAGGCGCACAGAAGCGTTAGAGACCGGGTCTAGCTGAGGTGGGCTAGAAACGATCGTGTAGGTGGAACATATATAAGAGGAAATCTGATAGGTTCGCCGGAACTGCAGTGTCATCCCCTGCTGCTCATCCTTTGCGCAATGAACAAAGGCTGTCGAGCTTTCAACATTTCTCTTAATATTAGCGGAGAGTGTACTTGCCTGAACGGATTTGGCAAAGAGTGACGCCACTGGATGGGTGAAGGAAACGGGCAGAGCCACTTATCACAACATAGTCAACTATGGTGTAAAACTGGCATTCAACTAACGCTAAGACATGAACAAGGAACTCTTCACTAGTGCAGAAGGAAGTTAGCATTGGTTACTCGGCACTTAAGCAAGGCCACGAGCTTTAAAGGGACAGTAAAGGCAAATATTTAGTTAACATATGCCGTTAAAGTGACCCTGAAGCGAGTTTGACTGTTTTGCACGAACTTACTCTGTCGTTAGGCTAGGTCCTTCAGTTAAATCACACGTTTAACACTCTGCATGAAGCCTGTAATTTATTATATGGTTCTACAAATGTGCATCGCTACCGTGCAACCGCCCCCCGTCTCCATCTACGCAGCGGGCACGCGTGATGTCAGGCAGGTGAGGTACCCGATTGGCTGCTCACGTTCCGTCATCGAAAGCTTTTCCAACATTATGGTGTACAAATGTTGCTCGTAATAGTTGGAATGTTAGTTAGTTTGCTTCTGTAAAGAAAAGTAACCTAAAGTGAATACACACGACAAGTTATCACTACGGTCAAGCGCTTCCCGCACGCTGCAAGTGTCGTCTGCTTGTGTTACAACCTGCTCCGTGTTCACGTGAGCTGCTCGGTCAAAGTCGGTCTCGACGTTTCTTTTCGTGAGGCCCATGAATTGTCCTTGTTGCGTTGTGGCCGGCAAATCTAGCGAATGGCAACATGCAAGCTGCGGCATCGTGTCCAGCAAGGCAACAGGCGATCGGAGAGGATGCAACGCCTTGGGTAGTTGGTATACTACGGACGCCAGGGTCTAAGCGGTTGCGGCCGCCACTTCACGCTGGAGAATTACTACCACATCTGAGAGGTTTATCGTGTCCGGCATTCCGGTGAAGCAGGCGCACTGGTTGTTTTGCTCGAGGAGCGGAGGCGCAAACGTGAACTGGCTAGAGGGTGCAGCTACTTGGTGACACAGAGTTTAACCAGACAAACACAGAGCTAATACAGCAGTAATTAAGTGTTTTATATTTTGTTGCTGGTGTAAATTTTCGGCGGCAGCGTAATCTTGAAGACCTTGTCTTCCTGTACATTTGAAATGCTTTACGCTTGGTTACAGTAACATTAGCTCTGAACTCGTCTGGTTGAGCTATGCGCCACCAGGTGGCTGCGCCGTACACGTCCTTCACGTTTAAGCCTCCGCCCATCCGTCAGAACGTCCAGCTTGCCAGCGTTTACCAGAATGCCGGACATGCTTGGCACTGCGACAGAACGCTCCAAACGCACACTGCTTAAATAACTTTCTCTGGGGATCGACGGCCAGGCGGATAGCGGAGAGGTCGGAGAGGCTTCCAAGACACCGGGAGTAGGCGACGCGACGTCACATCATGATGTAAATCAAGTGAAGACGGAGTTTAATCCCGATAGCTCGGCGAACGAATTTTCGTTCAGACCAAAATAGCATAACATCGCTACGTCGCGATTTTGTGTTGGTCACCATGCTCCTTCTACGTGCTCTTGCTCGTCCCATGACCTAGCCCTCCACCGTTGTTTTTCCAGTCTTCCTCGGTTATCAGTCGTAGTGTGATGTGTCGCTGTAGCTGGTTGTGTCGAGTCCGTTGAGATTTCCTGCACTACCCACGTAGATTGTGCTGCAATGACTACGCACAAAATGCGAGGTCGGACGCGTATTCAGTCGTCGACTTCTGCACAACACATCCAGGGCCGGGCATAGTCGTGCATAGAATTTCCCGCTACGGCCCTCAGCGGCAGAAGTGGATCGAGTTCGTGAGCACCATTCTACGCAAAGGGTGGACACTGCTGAAGAGAAGCCACATTCGCCCACGTAAATTCGATCGCAGAAAACAAAATATACGGTTACCTCTGCTTTGCCCTACTGGAAATTTGCAGAAAGATTGCATTTTATTGTCCGGGTGGCTCATTATAACTCATGGCACTCTTATTTGGTCGGTCTTTTAGACAACTATGTGAATTCGCCTTTATCTACGTGGAAGCCAGCTATTGTCAAAACGGTGCTAGCATGGAACTGTGTCGTTCGAGCAGGGTTGTCACGTGGTAAAAGTGCTTGGTTTTAAGATGCCTACGGCTAAAGGCGACATGCCACGTCTAGTATGACTGCGAGCAGAAAATTGTCGCCGCTGGATGATGAAATAAGGAGGACGACGAGGACGACGAAAACGGCGAGGAGAGCGCGCGGCATGTACGTAGATGGAGAAAAACAACTAGCAACAACCAATCTCGCGCGCACGCACCGCGTCACACTTTTATGCGATCACGTGACCAGCTGTGTTTGCAAAGTTACTATCCCCTTTCGTTGCTCTCTCAAATTGAAGCTTGGCCCACTCACTATAGACAAGGTTCTAAATAATTAACCGTCGCACGCTGTAGCAAACGAAGTTTTGTGCCGTCATAACTGGGTCATTGTCTACTTATCTTAACAGGAACGACAAGATCCAATTTCTTTGTGTCAGTTCCGCTTTAATATGAGACGTCTTACCGAAATTACGGTACGAATGTCTTACTGTCGCTTTTGCCCAACGCATCTACAAAATTTGTCCTATAACCGCTATAACGACAACACTTAATTTAGAAGAAAATCGCGCCCAAAATCGCACGCCCCGGTGTGGGGAGTCGCAACGTTGCATACGCCATCATTGTGTTTTCATGCCGTAGGTGAGAAAATCGGCGCCCGACGGCCTTCGCTTCGCATCCTTGCGCAAGGATCCAAAGGGCAGCCCGCAATCAAACTTAGCCAATGCGCCGCCGACAATGCCGAAAAGGTAGAGGTTGAGGTTTATTTTCCTTCAAAGATGAAAGAGGGAACTGCGACAAAAGGCGGTAAAGCCTTTCCCTACACATGTTCCCCTGTTTGTAGTGACACTCTAGAATGCGTTGTATGCGTGATTGTTGTATGCGTTGCATGCGTATGCACTGCACGCGTCGGTTTGCTGAGTGCTATCAGCCTCTGCATTACGAGAGGGATGAGTCTTGCATTCTTTGCTTGCTTGAGGAGGTATGAGCTGTTGCTGATGATGATGGGTTTCGTACCATTGGAGAGGAGGACGTGCTTTTTGGATATGAGCCATTTCTTGTACCATCGGACCGGACGATCCATGCGCTTTTTTGGGTATGAGCCAGTGCAATGAGCCCTTAATCCTTTCACCTTAAGAAGTGGGAAAAGTTCGTAACTGAGCACCCTTGGAGGATTAGAGCAAAAATTTCAGGGCAGCTGTTTTTTTTTTTTCATGCGTTGTAATGAAATTTTTTAATCGTGCAATAAACTACGCATGGTTTGTTCGCATGCTACCCGTAGCATGTCTTTCGTTTTGGGTATATTTAAACGTGCTATCACATTCCATTCTTAAAAAACAGCGTCAAGACATGCGTACCTCATTTGTATAGTGCGTTGCAGAGGTAGAATAAGTAATTCACTGCAATTTCTGCAATTAAACGACACAGTTAAAAAAATTGCTGCGTGCGCCCTACAACACGGCCCCCTATTTAGAGAAATTCAAACTTGCTGCTACATTTGGTTATCAGAGCACGAAGAGATCACGTGTATAACGTTTCCAAGCGCTTGTGCCAATCTTTAAAGCATAGAATAATTCGCCGTAGTGCAGCGGGACCACTCTTCAGAGCTTTGATGTTCGAAGCCTGAATGACGTGTTTTGTTCGTATGTAGACAGACGAAATGCGTTTTTGCCAGCTTACGCGAAACGTTTGATTTCTTTTCCATATAAATAAATGGGGTGCTTTCAACCTTGCTTATACCATTCTGATGTGCTTTGGGTTAGTTTTCTTCGCTTTGTACTGATAAGGAATTTAATACATGGTACCAGCTTCAGCCGCATTGTATTTCACACAAATAAATTTTCCTACTAGCCACCAAAGCTTGAGTTTTCTGTTCCTACCTTCTGGTGGCAGACTGTGGAGCTAAGTCCTATGTGGCTTTCATCACGCGATACGGTATTGAACCGCTTCCAGCATGACATGGGAATATAGGTGCGTGCGATTAAAACACTTGGTTACTGCTCCGACGATACAGCATTGATACGCTAGGGTTTACCAAGATACCATGTGCCCTTGCCCGACTGTGTTTCAAAAATTGTTTTTAGGAAGAGTGTTACACCATGCATGAAGCGTCAAGATAGGCTATAATCGAAAGCTCTATCTTCGTGCTACATACAATACACCGGCTATAACTATAGCCGGCGTCGACAATGTCGGTTTTAGTCTCGAAAATTGAGTACAAATTTTCCTCGTTTCTGCAGGCTTCTATTCCTGAATAATTACCTGTTCTGCGAACAATATTCAGGCTTTCCACAGCATAATCACTGAATTTTTCTCGTGGCTTGTCTTCTAGAACCTCTCTGTATCTGTCTTCTAAGGCGAAAGCATTTCTGGGCTCATGGTCAAGTTTGTGTCAGCAGACCTGACCGCCGGAGTGTCCGCCGAAGCGTCATCACGCCATATATGAAGACAAATTAAAGAATGAAAAATGATTGATAGTGAGAGTTAGTGAATGATAACGTTATACTAGAGATGGGTAGATGTTAATAACTACTAGTAATGACTAATAATGACTACTGATGACTTGTATTGACTACTAATTACTCCAAAATGACCGATGTGTCTAACCACAATTGATTACAAATGACTAAAAATGCTTACTAGCGGGCAGTAATGACTATGAAATCACCAATATGTCTAACGACAACCTGTAACGACAATTGGTTAGAAATGACTAAAAATGCTTAGTAATGAAAAGTAATGACTGAAATGACTTGTGATGACTACTGATGACTATGAAATCACCAATATGTCTAACGGCGAATTGTAACGACTACAATTGATTATAAATGACTACAAATGCTTAGTAATGGCCCGTAATGACTAATGATGACTGAAATGACTTGTAATGACTACTGGTGACTATATGACCAACATGTCTAAAAACGGCTTGTAATGACTGCAATTGATTACAACTGACTAAGAATGCTTAGTAGTGAGCAGTAATGACTAACAATGACTGAAATGACTACGAAATGATCAATATGCCTAACGACAACTTGTAACAACTGCAACTCATTAGAAATGACTAATAATGCTTAGTAATGAAAAGTAATGACTAATAATGACCGAAATGGCTTGTAATGACTACTAATGACTATGATATCACCAACATGTCTATCGACTGCTTGTAATGAACACTATTGATTACAAATGACTAAAAATGCATAGTAGTGAGAAGCAATGACATATAATGACTGAAAGAGGAGAAAGATAAGAAGAGGAAGAGTAGGCTGTCGCCATTCACCGCTTAAGAGAGATCTTAAGAGACCCTGTAATTTGTAGACAATCTGCCTGTACTTTTAGTTATTCGCGATAACCCCGCACGTTCCATTGAAAACGCGCTTGCTTCGAGGCGCGGCCACTTGGAGAGCAACGTTGACAGGGACCAACGCAGCGTTGCTCCCCAAGCGATGCCAGTTCAGAATCGGCGTTGACAAGTTAAATACTGCCAGCGCTGACATTCGCAAATACCATTCTGTGCCTAAAATTGGATATATTGTCGGGGTTGTAAATGAACCAAAGATTGCTGGGTTGGTTGGCTTTGGGATCCCATGGCAAAACCACAAAGGAAGCAGTGCAAGGGGACATGGGATAGGCCTCGTTTGAAATCGCAGAAGCGCAGAACAAAATTAGTTTTGAAAAAAGACTCAGGAACACGGATAAAACTAAATGTCCGGCTAAAGGGCACAGGTATCTGTACCTAAAAAGCGTGGGCACAGAATGGAGGAAGAGGTCCAGAAAGGTGGCAACTAAGTACAAGGTAACTATAAGTGTAGACAGGCAACCAGGAGTAATGAGACAGAAAGTGACAGAAACAGAGACAGCGAATTGGATGCAAAAAATGGAAACGAAAAAGACCATGAAGACTTACAAGATGAGAAAAAAGAACGTAGAATGGAAAATATGTACTATAATACTAAGTGCCTTGCTATTTGAGGCTCGAGCTGGTTGCCTAAGGACACAAACGTACTGGAGCAAACATTCGCAATTAGATAAGGCGCATGTGTATGCTGCAGCAAAAATTCGGAGACCGCTCAGCACACACTAATGGAAGGCGAAGGGATCCACCCAGCGAAACCAGTACGTAACTTACAACTTCTAGGAGCGCTTTGATTTAAAGTAGACGGTAATGTCAACCAGTCAGCACTCAGGATAACCTAGAGGGGTTTAGAGTATTGGTCGAGGCGAATCAGGGAACAGACTGATACTACCGGATCCATTACAGACATAGGCAGCGGTACAAGGTACATAAAGAAGCATAACGAGATGTACATAAGATGGCTAGAAGGAAGGAAAAACATTGAGAGTATACTGAGTAACTCAAGCGGGCTAAGTGACAATTTGTCCTCGCCCCGTCTCAAATGGGATGTCAATAAATCAACTTCATCATAATCACCAGAAAAACTGGATATGGATTACAACACAGGATTCAGTTTCAGTATCAGTTTATCATTCGCTCATAGAAATAGTTAGCAGAAATGATAAGTAGACAACAGTCCCATAGCCAGAGACTGCACCGAGCCTCTTAACTAATAGTTATATATAAAAAATAAAGCAGAATACTGAGCAAGGAAAAAAAGACTGGAATAAGCAAGCAATAAGCAAGAAACTGAGTGAGGACTAACATAAAAAAGACAAGGAAAAAGAAACACACAATTGTAGCTAATTACATAGCTAGAAATTATCAAAACACAATTACCTAAGGTAATGAGAGCAAATAATCCTTAAGTTGGTATTTAAATGAGTACAAGCTAGACGAGAATTTAATGGCATATGGCAGACGGTTCCACAGTTTAAGTGCACAAGAAGAGGTAGCCATCTTTTCGTAATTAGCATGACTTAAAGGCAACCGGAAATTTCCTTGTGCTGCAAAGTGTTATTAGGATTAAGAAGTAGATCAAAACTAAGAAAGTCGTAAAAAACTTGTTTACTTACTAATTCGAAAAATATTAAGGCTAAATGATAGTTCAACAAATCTATAACTTGAAGAAGCTGGTTTGTACGTAGTTGAGAGGAGGCGGGAGAGAAAAAAAGAGAAGAAAAGAGAAAAAAATGCGAATAGCCCGACTTTAATGTGCTCAATAGCGAAAAGATTAGAATAAGTATTACCCCGTGAAGCAATACCATAAATGATATGACTATAAATGAAAGCGAAGCATCATGACAATAATGATTTCTTGAAAAGATGCGCGTGATACGAGTAGTACTCTAATGCCAAATGCAGTTTTCGTTTTATGTGCACAATGTGGTTAGTAAGCTTAAGGTGGGGATCTAATTTAATGCCGATTGGATTGGATTGGAGCAAACTCTATTTGTGCCTGCAGTTGGGCGCTCGCGTGCCCCGACGGGGGCCTACGTCATCCTCGAGGTTGCCGTTACTCGGCGCGGGTCTCCGCTCGCCGTTGCCGGCTCGCTGGCTCCCTGCCTTTCGAGCGCCCCGAGGACCTGCTGGACTGCCCACAGCTGTTGGTCTTGGTCGTATGTCTTTGCGGCTGCCTCGAGCCGCGGTGGGATCGTTCTTGATCTTGTTTCCTCTGGATTTTTAATGCAGTCCCACAAGATGTGCGTGTAATCAGCCGTCTCCCTCCTGCAGACTATGCACTTATCGGTCGGGTATGTCTCGGGGTACATGCGATGCATCAATCCCGGGCTCGGTAGCGATCCGGTCTGGAGCTGTCTCAGTATTACCCCTTCCGCTCGACTCAGCCTCGGGGATGGGAGAATCCTGCGAGCCAGGCGGTAGGCCTTCGAATGGAGGCAGTAATTCATGTCCATTGAGGGTTATGGACGGAGAGCAACGTGAATGTCTCTGCGTTGACTCAAATATCATGAATTGTGTTTTCGTAGGGTTTATGATTAGAAAATTGGCCTTTCACCAATCAGTAACTTCAGAAAGGTCGCTGTTTATATTCAAGGTTAGCTAAACTAATCCATCACTAAAAGGACAACAGTCGTATCGTCTGCCTATAATATAGGTAGTGTACAATTAAGGTAGTCGAATAAATCGTTTAAATAAATGCAAAATAACTGGACCAGTGGACCTAAAACGGAGCCCTGAGGCACCCCTTGGTTAAAAATTTTGCTTTTAGAGAAAACTCCACTTGCGCACACTGTTATTTCGCGATTGAGTAGATAACTTTTCATCATATTAGGTGACGGACGGGAAATTCCAACTGCAGTTTAAAAAACTAACACTATGGTTTCTTGTTTCAGAGGCCTTAGTAAAGGCTAAAAGACCGAGCCAATAAAGTATTCGAGATCAAGGAAACGTCTACTATAATCGGTTAGTAAACCAAGTTAGTCGAGACCGCCAGAGACGTTCTATGCAAGCGAGAGTACACCTGCTAAGGATAGCGACGATAAGTTTGCTTGGTGCTTGGAATAGATGGAAGGAGGCAGAGATGAAGCTTAAAGACACTCTTCGTTTAGAACTTTTTACTAGGTTCCCTGAACGAAAACCGAACTGACAATGTTTCAACGAGCTAAATTTGTTAAAGTAGCTGTTATTACGGTTAAGTAATAACTTTTCAACAACATTACTAATTGAAGAGAAAAATACATATGGGAAGAGAGTTAACAACTTGAGCTTCCTCACCCTTTTGTGAGCAGGAATTACCGTAGCTTTTTTTAGACATATAAGGAATATACCGGTTTTCAACATAAGGTTAATTAGTTTACTGAGAGCGTAAGAAATAGCCGGAGTAACAATCTTGAAATGAAACGCGGAAATTCCATCAAATTTGATTGAAAGCTTTCTTGACCAACGTGTACCTGATTGGACTGCATTCTGATTTCGCGTCTCAGCATATAATCCTCAAGGGAAAAAAGAGCATAATAAATTATACTTTTACCGAGCTACAAATATCCAAAATTCTTCAAATGATTGCCGACAGTT